>NC_056733.1:1503336809-1503639309 GCF_019279795.1 Protopterus annectens | reverse complement strand
CTATATTCTCACTAACCTGTCCCAGCCATAGCACCAGCCTGAAATTTTCTGTGTACTGTTATGGGAAGTTTTTTTTTTTTTTTTTATGTAAGGCGCAAGGTTAGTGTGGGTGCAAAGGTAGGGGTAGGATGTGAGTTAGTGAGTTAGCACACATTACTAAGGTAGGCAGAGGCATGCCCAGGTCCATTTTCTCCCCTCAAGAATGAAAGTAAAGTGTCAGATGAGACACCATCATATGTTGTGTGGAGTCCATTTTTTTTTTAGTTTTTTTGTGTACACCCTGAATTTCTTCCTTTGTTCTGGTTTTACTTCTAAGAAATGCTTGATTTTTGGAGTACGCATGTGCTGGTCTCTGTTTTCTCTGTGCACTCCACCTTAGCCAGACTTGCTCTAATGGTTTTTGGTCCTGCACGTGAACTAACTACAGTTGATCTCACTGATGTTTGTGAGATACCACATGCCACTCGTTTCTTACTTTCCCTGGGAGAACTTCTCCAGTAATAGAGCTGCTAGTTAAAACTGGATCAAATGGGAGAAAGGTCCTTGCTGACTGTATCCCTCTTTGTCACAGACTTGGCCATTTTTTCCCTTGCTGATCATATGTCTTGAAGAGAAAAGCTATTGCCACTGTCTCTAAAATACTATTTAACTGGAGAAAAATAGAATTAGCTTGGTGGAAAAATGAGATTTTCCCTCAATTTTAAGTATCTAGTTTTCATTCTTAACTTTTGTGTAGTGTCAGTTTTAAGTTTTCCTGGTTACTTTATGTTGTTGGCAGTGTCATTGCATGAATTTTCTCCCACATAAGCACAAAAAAATATTGGCTTAAGTGAAAATTCAAAAATGCCCATATTCTAGTATAGTGCCTATGTAAATTTGGTTTCTTTACTCTGTGAACCAGAATTTTTGGGAGATATGTCAGTGTGTGTGTGGGGGGGGGGGGTGAAGCCCTTTAATAAGGGCCAGAGCAAAGGTTGTACAAGTTATTATTATTTTTTTTTTAGAAAATGTATTTTCAAGGTATGACTTTATAGTAATTTTTATCCCTATCAAGGGTTTAGACTTAGTTCAAGGACAGTTTGTAACAAAGACAGCACATATATTTAATTGGATGCTTGGACACAAGAAAACATTGATCTGGAAATACAGTCTGCCCAAAGGGAGAGTAATTATATGCCAGGAAGAAAGGAAAGACATTCTAAGTACTGCAACAGTTATTCTACCAAATCACATGTAAATACCGGAACATTATATTATATGACTATCTGATATTAGTAAAAGTTGTTAAAATGATACTAAAATCTCTATATACAGAAGTAGGGAATGCAGGAAAACTGGACCTATTAGAAGTCATTTGCCATCACTATCTTGGTTCTCATGCAGTCACATGGAGACTACTCTAAGGTTTCAAAAAGTTATTGAAATAAAACTGATACCAGTGTAAGTGTGAAGATTGGGTGAAGATAGATGAAGGCTGCCAGCCTAGCCAGATAGAATTTTGGAGATAATTCTGTCATCTGTAACAGAAATATAAACCACAGGCTTGTTGTCTTAAATGGTAAAAATAGTGTTACACGTGGAACTGGAAAAAATGTAACAACAGTGCACTCTACTGACCAAGTAAAGCATATTGTGACCCTTTGATGTTAAAACTCGGAGCCAGTGAGTCTAGAATAAGGCATCCTGCATATTGTTTTAAGGCTAGAATTAATGGGCAGAATTTATATGCATAAATGTCCTTTATTGCTCTGGTTTCTGCCCTGAGGTGAAGAATGTAAATGTAGTTTCTATTAGCCTGGGAACCCAGGGAAGTGTGAAGAATGATGTCATCTTAACCAGGAATGTGATTTTAAAACAGAGAGAATCAGAGAGCATTGAACATTTTTGTTTTGACCATCCAACTCACCAGCACTATCTTGCTCTGTATGTAAGTTTATCTTAGAATAATGTTTTCTCTTAGAAATAGCTAGAAACTAGAAATATTAGACTAAGTGTTTTTCTGTGATGTCAGAACTGTACTACTGAATTATTTTAAGTATTTCTCTGTGATCTCTGAACTCATGACTAGCACTGTGTAGTAAAAAGTATTGTCTTGTGTTATGACTGCTATTAATATTTTTAAACCCTTTCAACTGTGGCTGTTTTTGTAGAGATAATTTAAGCTCTTTAGAGTACTTGCATGCCTTTGGTAAAATTGTACAAAGCCACTCCATTAGCTTTAGCCATGGGCTATACTACCAATTGGATAATAATATTCCACAGTAATAATTGGACACCCTTTTAAGAGCCTTTGAGTAGCTGATAAATATTAGTGGGTGGTGGCAACTGGTACTACCGTATAGTCTGAGAAAAAGGGGCACAACCAGAGAACCTGTGGCAGCCTTCCCCAGGAGTGTCTGTGTGGTTGTATAAACTGTTCTCAAAGTGTGTGTGTGTGTGTGTGTGTGTGTGTGTGTGTGTGTGTGTGTGTGTGTGTGTGTGTGTGTGTGTGTGTGTGTGTGTGTGTGTGTGAGAGTGTGTGTGTGTGTGTGTGTGTGTGTGTGTGTGTGTGTGTGTGTGTGTGTGTGTGTGTGTGTGTGTGTGTGTGTGTGTGTCAGCTATTTGGGCAGGGACATGAAGCACTAGTTCAACAAAGAAGGTGCTGGAGGTTTTAGCTTCCCAACTAGGCTGAGATCTGGATCCTATAGCTGTGTCAGTGGGGAGTCTTATTGGGGACCTGGAGAGCAAGGGAGCGACCAGCCCCAGACTGACTGTGATCTCTGTGTGCTCTTAAGGGAAATTGTACTTTACTGTGTGTATTTGTTATCCTTTCCTCCTATGTGAGATGCCCCTCACTGGTGCTAGTGGTGAGGATTGAGGCTCCTTGATTGCTGGGCCAGGGCATGGGCATCACAGTAAGCTGAACTAATGAGAACAGGAGAAGTGGAACTCTATCTGTAGTCAGACAGAGTACAGCTGCAATCCGTGTGCAGCCATATGTATGTGAACACAGTCTGGGGTGCAGCGTAATGTAGCCCTGCAGTGATGCTCACTAGACTGTAGTTTAGGGTGTGTCTTCTCTCATGCTACACTACTTTAAGGTGCATTTTTAATTGCATTAATTATTCATGTCTCACTAAGATTTACAAAGGCATCATACTTAGCATCTCTTACAGCACCTGTTGTAAGCAAACACTAAGTCTGTTAGTGTTTGGAATGTAGACTACTAAGTTTAAAGAAAAAAAAAACATAAAAATGTAAAGCAATCAGTAGTTTACAATATACAATGCACAGTGTCTTCTTACAAAATAAATTACAAATATGTTTGGACATTACTAAAAATCTGCTAAATAAATGAGCATTTACAGCCTCCTAAAAGATGCCTGAATGTTACACATTCACAGCTGAGGAGGTGGTGAATTCTACAAGTTGGGGATATGTTAGGCAAATGAGTTCCTTCCCCAGATCATAAGGTTAATGCAGAAAAGCACCAGACATGTCTATCAGACTGACTGAGGGGAACTCCAAAGGAGGTCACCAAAAGATCTAGCTACCTGTGGTAAGCAATGTAGATGAACACCAGCGTACAGGATGGTGTGCTCATAAGGAAACCTTTCAGGTAGCATCTTGGATAATCAGTAAAGCCAGCCAAGTTCAGAATCAGAATTACAGTAATCTAGCTGATGCAGATCAGGGATCAGTGCCATTAGATTACTAGAAGGGATCAGAGACTTTATCTGGGACATATTGTAGGGTTGAATTAGGAAGACTTGAGATCCATTTCCTCATCCTTTTTGACAACTCTTCATCCATTCTCAGAATACATAATTCACTTGTAAACCCTAGCCTCTCCCACCCATAAAAATACAGATCAGCGGCTTAGAACAGTAGTGATATGAACAGTAACAGATAGAGGAATAACCAGATCCTAGGCAGTCCTCTGTAAGGTGGAAATCTTAAGTGTAACCATGAGAGAGACAGAGAAGTCCACTTGGCTATCATTTACACTGTAGTAATATTGTAAGCCTATTATTCATGAGATATCACCTAGTGAAAGCATGCATACCATGAAGACACCAAGAACATCAAAGTGCGATTCTTGCTGAACTCCAGTCTTTGATCATTTAGCTATCATTTCAGTATTTGATTTGTATCAAGTGGAAGTAAGAAAAAATGTGGACATGATTTAGACACAGTCCATTTTTTGGGGATAAATGGAAATAGTATAGCTCATAAAGAGGGTCAATGGCTGAGAAAGGAATCTAACTGAAAGACAGTTTCATGTTAGATTTTGTATGTAGGATTATAAAGCCAAAGGATGTATTCATCTGAGTCAGCACTGCAGTACATTTCATCCAGGAAATCAGATTTTCTTGAGACAGAACAAGGAAGTGATAGAGCAAAGGAATGGAAGGCAGGTTCATGGAATCTGTGTTCAGTAGAGCAGGTTTCTTCTTTCTCTGCCATCATTGTATTCACATATGTAACACACAATGTTACTGATTATAATTCAGATTTTTTTTTATATTATGTACAATCATTTTGTTGCTTAACTTAATTGTGTATGAAGTAAGCCCCTTTAATAAAGTTCACTCACTGAATCTCCAAAAGCATTGTCCTTACTAAAATGCTGGTTTGACCAGTCTTAATGACTGATTGGATAAAATTATTGAGTACAATTATTATAGTGCAAGTGAAACCGTCTAAGCAACCATACTGAGCAGTGTGGTTTCTTTGAATATGTATATCTATGTCCACATTCATTTGTTTTTATTTATGTATTTGTTGACCGGGTAAAACTATGATCCAGATGGACTGTTTTCATGCTCATCCCAGCACTTAAAACTGTAAATCAAACAATATGAGTAGGATACAAAACAATTTGTATTAAAAAAGACAGTAATACAATCAGTGATATAATAATAGCTAAGTAATAGTGAAGTTATAAGATTATGCAGTACAAGGTTAGGCACTGGTTGTTTAACTTGCTACAGCAGGAGAACATTGGCTAATGTGAATATTTATCCTGTATAGCAGACCTTGTACTGCACTATGAAATCAACTGAAGGAACTGTATCAGGCTAAATATTTATTACAATGCACTGAAATATGTATATCAAGAATAAGAGAGAAGTAAGGCATGGAATTCTGAATGGATTGAGCATGAAGAGAGAGAGAGAGTGCATGAAGTGAGAGGTCAGGAAAGAAGAAGATGTTGATATCTGTATGAGAAAATGTATATATGTGTGAGCTATGTTGTACGAGAAGTGGACTCCTAAAGTGGAAGGGAATGATGCTCAAAAGAGAAGAGAAAAAGCAAGGGCTTCAGATGAAATGGTTGGTTATTATTCTGAGCAGTGTTTTTTGCCTGCTATAAACCTGGCTTGACTGAAAGAAGGCCTGGCAGTTGGTGAATTGGAGAGTGGGAGAAAGTCCATATTTGAAGCAGTAGAAGGAGAAGTCATTATTATAAATAAAGTGCTGAGAATTACAAAGGTCATAGTAAGGGGAGTAATGAAAGCTGGTGAACATGGAAGTGCCCTTGCTCTATATTTGATCATCAGGCCTTACTCAAGACATTAGTATAATTTCCCTTGGGATAAAAGCCCTATCGGTTCATAGGTATGTGCTAGACTATTGGCCCAAGGGCTTAAGTAAGCCTAGCCAACAAGGTTCCCTGGCTTACGCCACCCAAGTAAGTTAATTTCCTGTCAAGTAGAGCCACAGAAGTGATCCCAGGGTGTATTTCCTATTTAGTGGAAATACCCTGCAAGTATGGTAGCTGCACGGCTCCAAAAGTCCTTGGTATAATTCAAAAAAGTAAGAGTCAGCAAAACAGTGACAATGACATTTATTATAATAGTATAAAGAGAACAAACAGACAGGTTTCGGCTGAAAAGTTACAAAGCCTTCATCAGTGTATCAAATTCCTTGAAAAAAACAGTCTCCTTTATATAGCAATTGGTCCACCTGGAGGTTATGTAAGAAATTACACTTATATAAAGGTGTAAAAATGTTAAAAATATTCATTCAGTCCTGGAGGAAATAGTGCCCCTAGTTTAACAATCCATTTTTTCTCTTTGTTATTAAGTAATTGGTGCCAACCTGATTTGTTCTTAATATTGCCCTGAATTTTATCGGAGGAACCAAACATTTGACATCTGAACATGACAGGTCTGGGTTACTACAATACAAGGATAAACAGGTGCCACAGAATCCTCCGATCAGACTTAATACTACTTATGGGAGGAATACAGATGTCTTTATCAATATTGTACGCAGACACTGGAACATTCTTCTAGCCGATGCTCGGCTTAGGAATATTGTTGATGAGACGTGCCATTTTCCTTTAGGAAAGGAAAAAAATTAGGCTCTCATATGAGCCACTATAAACATATTGGCACCCCAGATACACACTCTACACAAGCAACCGTAGAGGGTAGGGCTTTACAAGGTTGTTTTCCATGTGGACACTGTAGACATCGCAAAAGTATCTAAAACCAGGGAATTTTCAAGCAAGAACAGTGGCCAAATATTCAACATTAATTTTTTTGTGAATTGTCAATCAGAATGGCTAATATACTTGGCTACATGCAGTTGTTCTGCTTTCTATGTTGGCCAAACCTCTAGACCATTTAAGTTTAGTATTTCAGAGCACCTAAGTAATGTCAGGACCAAGAGACTAAGCAATGCACTATACAAACATAGAGAGAAACATCCTAAGGCCAGTTTTCACTTTACTATCATAAAGAAAATTCAGGGCAATATTAAGAACAAGTCAGGTTGGCACCAATTACTTAATAACAAAGAGAAAAAATGGATTGTTAAACTAGGGGCACTATTTCCTTAAAGACTGAATGAATATTTTTAACATGTATACACCTTTATATAAGTGTAACTTCGTACATAACCTCCAGGTGGACCAATTACTATATAAAGGGGAATGTTTTTTCAAGGAATTTGATACACTGATGAAGGCTTTGTAACTTTTCAGCTGAAACCGATCTGCTTGTTCTCCTTATACTATTATAATAAAAGTCATTGTCACTGTTTTGCTGGCTCTTGCTTTTTTTGTATTTCCTATTTCTCATTCACTCGTCAAGATTTTTCTTGAAAAGTGCTAATGAAGAACTTTGCTTGACACAGATGGGTAGCTTGTTTCATAGTATAGGAAGTCTCTGGGACAGGAATCTATTCCCCCAGCATGTCCTGTTTATTGTGGTGACAAGGTTTAGGTCCCTAGAGCATGTATCTCAGAGGGATTGGGATTTCTTTAGGTGTAGCATGTCCAACAGCTCTGGGTTTAACACAGCTTTATATGTTAGGCAGAGATCTTCTTGGAGTAGGCGATATGCTACAGAGTAAAGCTGGAGTTTTTTGAGATGGTCAGTGTAGGGCATCTGCTTAAGGCCAGTAATTCTCTTTGTGAGGTACTTCTGTAGCCTTTCCAGCTGCTGCAGATGTCTTGTGAGATACATTCCAAAAGGGGCGTTGTACTCTGTAATGGGTCTAATGAGTGCCGAGTAGAGGGAAACAATGATCTCTTTTTTCCTGGATGAGAACCCTTTCGTAATGATGTGTGCCACATAGACGGATTTCCTGACTACTGTGGCAATGTGATTATCAAAGGAGAGATTACTATCCACCTGGGTCCCAAGGTCTCTTATCACATATTCGGCATTAAGTAGACTGCCGTTTATGTGGTAGTTCATGGGTACAGAGATTTTACCAAAGGGGATGACAATGCACTTTTTGGTAGTGAGCTTGAGGCCATGCCTCTGACACCAGGCATCTGTCTCAGTGAGGCCCTTCTGTAGGATGTCCACATCATTTGGGAACTCGACTATGGCTCCTAGTTTGCAGTCATCTAAGAACTTCATTAGCCAGAGGCCTTCTGTGTTAACCTGTACTTCAGAGAAGTAGATACCAAATAGGAGAAGTCCCAGGACGGAACCCTGTGGTACTCCACTTGTCACTGGTTTGAAGTCAGATTTGGAGTCTGCCACTTTTTCAGTGTGGGTTCTGTCAGTGAGCCAGTTGACAACCCATCTTGTGATGTAGGGATTTATACCTAGTTTAATGAGTTTAGCTATAATTCCAGAATGGAGGATGGTGTTGAAAGCCTTGGTGAGGTCAAAATAGGCTGTGTGAGCCACCTTACCCTCATCTACGGCTTTGGTGACTGCGTCAAAGAAGTTGATCAGGTTCAGAAGGCATGATCTGCCTTTCAGAAACCTGAACTGGGTGTGGTCTAGAGTTTGGAGGTTACCAATGTCTTTGTTTATGAGTTCCATGATGATACATTCCATGGCCTTGCAGACCAGGCTCGTCAGGCTAATAGGTTGATAGTTCCCAGAATCAGTGGTGGCTCCCCCTTTGTGGAGTGGGATAACTGTTGCTGTGCACCATTCAGTGGGCACAAAGCCTGACGTGAGACTGTGACTGAACATGGTGCTTTGGTGAGGAACCAGTTCATTCTGAAGTTCATGTAAAACGCAGCCTGGGATGTTGTCCAGTCCCATGGATGCTGTGTTTTTGGTTTTAGAGAGTGCAGCTTTTACCTGCATAGATGTGATTACAGGGACTCTGCATTCTTCCTCTATAGATATGGGCACTTTAGGGGGTGAGAGGGGGGTAAATTTAGCACTGAACCTATCTGCCAGGATGTTGGCAATATCAGTTGGTTCTGAAATTTTCGTGCCATTGTGCTGTAACTCAGAGCAGATCTGGGTGTTGCCATTGAGATTCTTGACATAGCTATATAATGCTTTGTGGTTGCGATTAGAATCAGTGGTGGTTTTGTTTTTGTAGCTAGCTTTGGAGGATCTTATAAGGGAACAAGAGTCATACACAGGAAGAGGTTACCATGATTGTCAATAGGTTTTGGTGAGGGTGGAGAATGTCTCTGTCAGCCATAGTTTTCCCCACACATGCTCAGTTATAGATCTGAAATTTGGGATGCAAATCAGTATAGTCCAGGACTTACACTTCTGTGAATGATGTATGCCTGCATTTACTCTGCTTCATCTTCAGGCAAGTGATTCCACTGATTCTCCTGTCTCCACCATGGAACTTGAATGGTGCAGGTTTCCAGGCATGTTTCCCTATCATTCTGAGAGCAGTGAGCAAGACATTCACCTGCCACCAGTTGGATCATCTGGTGTCTTGTTAACTAATTGATTTTCTCTTGTTTAGATCATAGGCCATACTCCTGTATGCCGTGGATCAATCTGGTGCACATCTAAAATTAACTGCAGGGTAGGGTCACATCAATAATGAATAAATATGTTTTTTTTTTTATTTTAACCTAAGGCAGAATCATATATGGCATTAGTTTTATAAAACTGCATAAAAGAGGTAAGAGATTTTTTTTGTGATATCTTAAGGTGTGTTTTTGCTGCCCTCTTATTTATTTTATTTTAGTTTAGTTTAGTTTTTTGTAACCAAATATAGTTAATAGAAATGTTTTCTGGCAAGTTTTTTGGTGATTCCTAGTAACAGCCCAGACTGATAACAAGGCTGCTTGATTGCTTTATGTATTACAAACAATTATAAGTGGAAAGAAAGATTTTCATAATCAACTGTATTTATTCTTTGTTAATAGACTTGAATCTCCTACACGGTCACTGATAATGGAAGCACCAAAAGGAATTGCAATTAATGCAGAGGTTGGAAACCTGGAAGCTACATGCAGGGGAGATTTGAAGCTTGAATCCAAAGATGGAGAGGTAAGACTTTATTGAATTCATAATTTAGTACTGTCTGAAGTTATTTTTTCATCTTAACTCTAGTAATATGATTCATTTATGTACTTTCTTTCTGTATCACTGTTAAATAATTACAACCATGTCTGATGAACTAAGGTTTTAGGTTTGAAATTCTTACCCTTTATATGGCACAAGTGATAAAGCACTAAATTCATTCTTCCTTTATTTAATATAACTAAACATTTTTCTTTTCATTTAAACAAATAGAATGCTTCACTTAGGTTTTTATCATGCGCTTTAGTTATCAACACACAGCGCAGTAGGGGCAACATGGCAGACCAGCTAAGGCAGAAGGTTCTGAGCAGAAACACCTATTTTATCAGAACCCACAATAAAAATACCATGTGGCACTATTTTCATGTCACTCTCAAATTAATAGCCTCTGATAGAACAGTTTAGACAGTTATCTAAATATTTCTTTCTATCTAGATATTTTTTATCTCTCTATGATTGTATCGTCAACATTCTAACGACATACAGTAGGTGGATTGGACACTCTAAGTTGGCCATAGGTGTGATGTGGTGTTTGTATGCGAACTATGGATTTCTTATGGTTGTGTGGTAGAGAAAAACAACCATGGCAGGGCTAGCCATTCAGTGGTGTGAACATTGGCTCTCAATGATTGTCACTGTTGAAGTGACACCACAACCCCATGTGCAAAACTGGGAAAAATGGGTTGTGGATGGACCGATGATTCTATTATTAAATACTGAACTCTCAAAAGAATAAACAACACAAGTAAGTGGACAGGACACACTAAACTTGCCATAGGTGTCAGTGGGTGGTTTATGTGCAGTATGGATTTCTTATGGTTCTAAAGAACTAAACACTCAAAAGATTAAACAACAAAACAGTGGTCTCTTTAGATTGAAGGGCCAGTACCACAAATGACTACTATCTATATATGTCAACTCAAAACTCACACATTAGTGGAGAAAGGGCAAATTCTCAGATTCCACTATACGTCAGTCTTGCATGCAGAGCAACCAGCAGGCTGAAAATCAAAGAGAAAAAAAAACATTTTCTCTCTCTCGCTATGTATATATATATATATATATATATATATATATATATATATATATATATGGTTTTATTCTGTATGATTAAGTGTAGTAAATGTTGATGTGAAAACATCAACAAAATACATTCAAACATACAGAATATTAAACACAACAAATAATGGACTAAAAAATTTGGAGAATGGAAAACTATTTCCTCTCCCCGTATTAACATTAAAACCCCTCGTAATATAATAAGAAGTTATATACTCACCATAACATTACATGTGAGTTGTTCATCTCACCTTCATTCTTGACTGATGGGTTTAGAGCCGATCCCTTGGCTCCGGTATGGCCAAGCCCATATCGCATGATGCACTGTGAATTACCTCAGATCTTGTTTGCTGCATATACTGTAACCATATATAATAGTTATTCTCCTATAGAAGGGAAGAAGACTTAAGCAACCAAGATGAAACCAACATCTAGGTCAGCTATCAGCCAGGAGAGGGTAGGAGGGAGGGACGTAAGAATGAAGGCGAGATAAACAACTCACATGGAACGTTATGGTGAGTACATAACTTCTTAATGTAAAGTTGTTCAATCTAGCCATTCCTTCTTGAATGATGGGTAGCATCCCAAGCACCATCAATCTTGGGTGGCTCACGGGAGTACATTTTTCAGGACCATGGATCCAAAGGACGCCCTGTCCCTGGAGGCCTTATCAGCTTTGTAATGAGTGATAAAGGTATGAGGTTTTGACCAAGTGGCTGCTGCACAAATGTTATTGAGGGGAAGTTTGACGGAAAACGCAAAGGATGTAGAAACTGCTCTGGTTGAGTGAGCTTTAATCTTGTGTTGCAAGGGCATATTAGCAGCTGAATAGACAAAAGTGATACAGTCATATAACCATTTAGACAGAGCTGTTTTAGCCACTGGTCTACCTTTCCTGGATTCAGAGAATGAAACAAAAAAAAAAATGGTCTGATTTCCTGAAATCTTTTGTTCTATCCAAATAAAATCTGAGCTGTCTGTGAACATCAAGCTGGTGCAGCATATACTCTAACTTGTTGGAATGATTAGGGAAGAAAACTGGTAACTCAATAACTTGGTTAACATTGGTTTCTGAACAAACTTTGTGGAAAAAAGAAGGATTTGTCCTAAGTGATACTCTGTCAGCACAAAAAATCAAATAAGGAGGGCTGATAGATAAAGCCTGAAGCTCTGACACTCTGCAGGCAGAAGTAATAGCTACCAGAAAAATGGTTTTCAACAACAAATATTTGAGGTCACACAATGATGCTGGTTCAAATGGAGGGAGAATTAAACATGAAAGCATAAAATTTAGATTCCATGGAGAATAGGGAGTTTTCACAGGTGGTCTCATATGAAATGTCCCCTTGAGAAAGGCTTTGGATAACTTGTGGGACATGATATTTAAACCATCAACCCCAAGATGAAAATTAGAAATAGCAGCCAACTGAACCCGAACTGTTGCTGCTGCCACTCCTTTGTTAAAGATCATAGTCAAGAATTCTAGTATGGATGTCATGGAGGCTTGGTAAGGATCAATATTATTTTTAGAGGCCCATATGGAAAATCTCTTCCACTTACTAAGATATAATTTTCTAATGGAGGGCTTATGAGAAGACAAAAGGATCTGAAGGTTATGAAGCCTGGCTATGAGGGGAACTGGAGCAGCTAAGCTGTCAGCTTCATTTACTGCAGAGTGGGATGAAGGTCCTCCGACGGGTGTGTCAGGAGGTCTGGAATTGGGTCCAGAATCCAGGGATCCTCCAAGATATGAGGTTGAAGGAATAGAAACCAAATCTGCCAAGGCCAATGAGGGGCTATAAGAATGATGGTCTTTCCCAGGGATTTTGCATTCTATAGATCCATGGGTATCAGTGGTATTGGTGGAAATGCATAGAGGAGATCCAGGGGCCAATCATGTACGAGTGCGTCCCTTGGGGCTTCTCCCGGAGGAGGAATCAGGGCAAAGTAGCTTCTGCATTTTGTGTTGATGTGACTGGCAAAAAGGTCACAGCAATGCTGGCCACATTTGTGGAAAATCCTGTCTGCAATCTCTTTCTTTCAGGGACCACTCATTTGGCAACAAGATTTCCCTGCTTAGTTTGTCTGCTATCACATTGGATCTCCCCGGGATGTGCGTTGCCAACAGAAAGCGCTGGGTGGAAAAAGCTCACTGCCAAACTCTGAGGAATCAGGGCAAAGGGGGTAAGATCTGGTTCCCCCTTGTTTGTTCAGACACCAGACTACTGACATATTGTCTGTCTGAATGGTAATCATTCTTAGAGGAAGAGAGTCCTATAAGTACTGCAACACCAAAAGTACTGCTCTCATCTCCAAGATATTGATATACAAATGTGACACCTGATCGGTCCATGTGCCTTGGGCAGTCTTTCCCTGAAAATGCCCCCCCACCCTATCAGGGCAGCATCTGTGGTCACAATGGCTACTGGAGGGGGGTAGAACAAAGGTGCATCCTATGGTGACATGAAGAGATGTCAACCACTACTGGAGGTCTTTCTTGCAAGAGCTTGTAATCAATATTTTGTGGTCCATGGGTAGTTCCTGGTAAGACCATTGAGTGAACAACAGCCATTGAAGTATCCACATATGCATTCTTGGTAATGGTATGGTTAGGATTGCTGCTGCCATCATACCCAATACTTTCAGAACTTCTGAAGCTGGTGCTCTGTCTTTCAATACCAATGTGCTGACATGCTGATGAAGAAGAAAAACTCTTTCCATTAGTAGCCTTAGAGTGATGGTTGAGGTATCTAGCTCTGCCCCGATAAAAACGATATGCTGCAGTGGTGACAAGGCAGACTTTTCTGAGTTGACTGTAATGCCTGGATGATTGCAGAGTGACCGAGTGTACTCCCTTGCCTGAATTAGTTGATGCCTGGTGGTGGTAAGGAGCCAATCATCTAGGTACAGAATCATCTGGAACCCTAGATGCCTCAGGTGAGCCGTGACCACTGCCATGCATTTGGTGAACACTCTGGGGGCTGTAGTGAGACCAAAGGGCAGGGCTCAAAACTGATAATGATTGGCTCCCGGCCGGAAACGCAGGTGATCTCTGGATAGCCTGGCCATCTTTATGTCGTAGTATGCATCCTTGATATCTATCGAGCACACCCAGTTGTCTTTCCCTAAGAAGGGAAGTATAGGCTGAAGCTTGACCATCCAGAACTTCTCTTTCTTTACATATTGGATGAGTCTGCTGAGGCCCAAAATGGGTCTCCAGTCCCATGTTTTCTTTGGAACCAAAAAGTATCTTGGGTAAGTTCCGGATCCTGTTTGGTCTGCTGGGACTGGTTGGATGACTCTTTTTTCTAGCAACTTTCGGACCTGTATAGTTGCCTGTTCCCTGCAACTGGGTGGAATGTCCGGGATTCTCCTTATGGTCAGAGGGGGTGTGGCGAATGGTATGAAGTACCCTTTGGAAATGATACTTTGTACCAAGCTGTTTTCTGTTATTTTTAGCCAGACATCTGGGTACAAAAATAGATGACCCCTGACTGCCTCCAGAGCAGGACAGTCAGGCCTCCTTTCAGGAACGCTGGTAGGGTTGCCCAGAGAAGTGATCTCTGTCACCCTGGTGCTGCGGACCCCCTCTGCTGCAAGGTTGGCATCTTCCATTATTACCCCCTCCTCTGCCCCTGGAGGGGGGTTCACCACATGTGTCCTGAAAGGCTCCTTGGGCTTCCCAGAACCACATTTTCCCTCCCCTTTGACCTTTGGGATAAGGTCGGGTAGGGGTGGAAAAACGGACTCCAACAGCAGACAGAGTCTTTCCCTCCTGTTCACACCTGGTCAAGGTTTCCTTCACTTTAGTCCCAAAAATGGATAAGCCATCAAAGGGAGTGTTCACGAAGGATGACTTGAAGGTCTCCGCTTAAGAACACAAGCGCATCCAGGAATGTCTTCTAAGAGCGATTTCTGTACCCGCTGCCCTACTCGTTCTATCAGCTGCATAGGATATGAGATGCATGGATAAGTTGACAATAGAATTTAGGGTAGAAAGCTGGGCAGCAACTTTATCAGAGGCTCCTGCAGCTACTGTACCCTGAAGAGTATCTCCCAACTCCTTAAGGAGATATCTTTGCAACCTAGTAAAATGGGTTAAGTAGTTCAGTGAACGGAGAGCAAAAGTCGCTGAACTGAACATGCGTTTCCCATATCTATCCATAATCCTAGAATCTCTATTTGGAGGATGGATAGACGAGGAAGTCTCAGACATTTCCTTTATGGTGGCCTCCGCCACCACCATGGCATCAACAGGAACTTCTTTACCTAAGAACTTTTTGTCTAGTTGGGCTGATATAAATTTGTTAGGCCTCCTAGGGACAGGCTCCATAGAATCCGGTGACTCTCACGCCCTTCAAGCAACCAACTGCATGAGTTCATCGAAGGGTGGAGACACCCAAGAGATGAAGAGTTGAGACCCGAAAGCCTTCAGGAGAACTGACTTATTCTCAGAAGGGTTATTAGACTGCCAATCACCCCTCTGCCTAAGGATCTCAAGTATCTCAGCAAAGGAGATATCCTCAGAGGGGCATCGTGGGAACCCTTCTGACTCGTCCAAGTCAGTATCAGATGTTAAAAACTCCTGTGGGAGTCCAAGTATCTCTTCTTGCACAATCTCTTCCTAGGAGCCTCCTCAGTGGAGGCTTTTAGAGAGGTCTCAAAAGAGCAGGGGCCACCCTGTGGAGCTACCTGGGGCTCTGGGTCTCTACCCTTATCCTGGATCATGGAAGCAGAAGCAGACACAGGTGCTATTGGGGATGAAGAAGCAAGGCCTGAAGTCGGGGATGTCTTGGGTGACAACGCTCTCCTCATGGCATCCAAGGAACCACCACTTCAATGGGAAGGAGTGAACAGAACTGAGTGAACCATCAAAGCCCCCACACCGAGGCAGTGGGCTACAAGCCAGAGGTAGGAACCGAGCTCAACCGAGCCAAAGCCCCGAGAGGGAGAGTCAGCACCAACAAGTCGGTCTGATGATCCTCTCCGGTTCTGACTAGAGAGTGTCAGCTCCTAGAGTCCCCAGTCCACGCCAAGGATGTTAGAGTGGATGGAGCTGAGGACACTGGAACACGTCTCGACTCCAAAGGCTCCACGATCAACAGGTCTGATTGGAGGAGGAGTAGACAAAGCAGGTGTAGTGGTCTTCGGCTCCGACACCACTTGGGTCGAAGCCGACAACAATTTAGCAAGGCCTGGTGCCTGTAGAAGCTTCTGCACCAATCAATCCATATCCAAGTCTGAAAGGCTGACAGATGACCTAGATGAATGCACCTATGGTGCAGACTAGAGTAATGGTGACTGAGGCACCTCAGATATCAGCTCCAATGCTGTGGGCCAGCTCCAAAAGGAAAAGACAGTCAGCTCCGAAACCTGTGGAGCCGATGTTGCAGAGTCATCAGATTTATTTGATTTTTTTGAATGCTTGGAGTCCTTAGATTTAACAGATGACTTAGAAGATTTGCTTGCAACATCCTCGTCACTCAGTGCCTCTTGAAAAGGGTGTTTTAACAATCCCCTTTCCATTAATTGCCTTTTCCTCTCTAACAGAACCCTGGACAAAAAGGAATGGCAGATAGCACAATATTCTTGTGTGTGAGCAACTCCCAAACAATATACATAGGTAACATGTCCATCAGTTACTGACATTTTTTGATTACAGTCCGGACATTTTTTAAAACCGGACTTGGGATGTTTGTCCTTATCATCTGCCATGATACTACTTTAATACACGCAGATCAAATATTAGTGAAGATAATAGGCTCTAAACCCCCCACACACACACACACACACACACACACACACACACATACATGAGCCTGAGATAAAGTATCCAAAAAACTCTATATAACTAGAACTAACTACTAGAATAAGCTATTTAACCCCCCCCCCACACACACACACACACACACACATGAGCCTGAGATAAAGTATCCAAAAAACTCTATATAACTAGAACTAACTACTAGAATAAGTTATTTAAACACACGCACACACTACCCAAAGATAACTAGGCCAAAACAATGAGGCCAAATATTTAAAGAGTAAATATTTATGAACACGTTGGGAGGGGAATTGCAAGGAAGCTATAAGAGCTAACTATCCTAAGTCAAAAAATTACTAAACTTATATAATAAACTGCTAAACAGAAATTTTTTAAGCTTACTGGCCTGAGCTTTCACTGGAACCTCCAATCAGATGCCATGGCAAACTAAATCTGAGGTAATTCACAGTGTATTATGGGATAGGGGCTTGGCCTCAAGCTACTGGAAGACCACGAGCTTTGCATGTGGCCGTACTGGAGCTGAGGGATCAGCTCTGAACCCATCAGTCAGGAATGAATGGCTAGATTGAACAAATTCACATCACTAGTTTCAAATTCATCTGAATACTGACAGTGCTGCAGGTTTTTATTAAGGTAAGGTGCAGGGTTATGGTTGGTGGAAGGGGAAGCATTAGGGTTAGGGTTAGGCTTCGCATCCCTGCACCATCTTAGTAATAAGTGCTAACCCTAACACTAATGCTGCCATTTCCTCCAGCCTTTATCTTAATAAAAACCTAACACTGCCAATACACAAGACATACTTGCACATACAGACATGCATATAGACAAACTAAAAATACTACATCTATCCTTTTATCTAAATGCAACCCTAACACTAAGTAAAATGCACACACACAAACATACAGCATCTATATTTCACCTATCCTAGACCCTAACCCATAACTCACAAACACACACACACACAAATTCTGTAAGTCCCTCCAGCCCCACTCACCTGTCTCAATAGAACATACTATCAGAATTTGCACCCCTCAGCTATCCAAACCTTAGTCTTTACACAACACCCCTGTGCTCGTCAACAAAATGTACATTCAACAAAAGACAGGGAACCATCTTCTCCAGGGCTGAGACTAGGGCTTGGAAACATATACACCAAAAATATCTCCTAGTGGTCAACAGAAAACTTGAGTGCCAGGTATTTACTTCATCAAAAGGGGAGGGATGTCTGGTATTGATGGTGTTGCAAGAGTGAGCTATGTCCCTTGAAGCAATATCCCTTTCATACTGACCTAGCAAGCAGTCTGAGACACCATGGTCAGGACAGCAAAAGAAAATTCTTCTCTATGGCATGATATCATCTACTCTATCTATCAACATTTTTTGGTTCCTAGATAAGTTTCTAAACCTCATCTCTTCATCCCTGTGAGTTTGAAAATAGCAAGGAGTAGAGGCTGTATGATAGTAGTACTTGACTCATGAGACCATTTTTTTCAGACCAGAGCAGGATAGGAACAAAATATATAAAAATGAATTGTTCTTCGCTTTTCCTAATATTATTGATCTTTAGTCTTCAAAAGCTGTGGTGGTACAGCGGTTAGCATTGCTGCCTCACAGCAAGAGGTTCTCCGGTTCGATTCTCAGCTGGGGTGCCTTCTGTGCGGAGTCTGCATGTCTTCCCTGTAGTCACGTGGGTTTCCTCTGGGTTCTCTGGTTTCCTCCCACATCCCAAAGACATGCTGTAGGTGGATTGGACACTCCAAATTGGCCCTAGGTGTGTGTGTGTGTGTGTGTGTGTGTGTGTGTGTGTGTGTGTGTGTGTGTGTGTGTGTGTGTGTGTGTGTGTGTGTGTGCATGTGTGTGCCTTCTGTGGAAGGTTGGGCTGGCACCTCGGCACTGTAAAACTCCACTGCCAATCATGACGGGTGATCTGCTGTGGTGACTTCTAACCGGGAAAAGCTGAAAGAAGTCTTCAAAAGCTGCTCATCTATCAAAGATATTTTTTTTCCTGGAAAGACAGTCTATCATTAGAAATTGTTGATTGCTTAAAGGTATTAAAGAAAATATTTTACCACATGCCTTGAAAAAAAAATTCCCACTTACTGGTCTGGAGTACGCAAACTAAATTCATTTATTTTTACTTAGTGAACTTGTGAAAAATCATTTGAATATTTTTTCCTGTCTCACACTAAATGCTAGAACTGCCTATGACTTTATTAGGCTAGATGTGTATGCACTTCTTCAGACAGGGTTCAACCATTAGAAAGAGATTCCAGTTACCTGTGAGCACTACCTTTGTATGTTTGTTTAGGTAGTTTTCAGCCTTTCTTGCTGCTTCTTTTAAATTGCTTTTTTTCCAAAAATACCTGTATTCATTTTAACAAGGGAGAAGAAAAAAATGAGCACAGAACATTAAAAGTGAATACACATACATTAATATAAAGTATAAATGCCTATATATGCCCTGCTTGGTTTACTATCAAAATCTCGCACCTGACAAGTGTGTGTGTTCATATTTCCAACCCAAAATGTCAGAAATCAAATATTTGATCATGCACATAACTGACCAAGTTATTTAAGTAAAGCTGACAAGTCAGGAATGCCGACTTTACCAAAAATACCACATTTCCGGTTATGAGCTACAAACGTTTTGCGGGGGGCACACCCCCTGCTACTTATATATTCAAACTCCTGAGATCACACTACAGTGAGGGAAAGAGTACATTTCCTGATACCCACTATAGTGTGATCTGCATTTAAAATGTTGAATCCACAACAGCGAATGCTACTGTGCATTTGGTGTTGTGACTTCAATATTTTTTTTTTCAATGTTTTGAAATGCTGAACTAAGTCATTTGAGTTTTCCAATTCGGACATTGTCCAAGCAACATTTTGAAAGCAACCTGACCAGCATATCAGGACAGATAAATATGCAAAATATAAACAATATATAGTAGTATGAAAATCTAAAAAAGTGCATAATAAAATTAAGTATTCTATGCAACAACAGGATAAACAATTTTCTCAACTGAGAATTCTCCTATGCTATACAAGTTATACAAATATCCCATACATGATAAAAATACTAATTCAACTGCAAATTTATACATTAAAACATTATTTTCCAAACCAACTGCCAGCTATAAAAAATGGCTTAATATATGCATCATCAAATACTTGTTTCTTATTAAAAACTTATACTGATATCTTGCACAGCAAGCCAATGCTTAGTAATATAGAAACTGACAAAAGTAAAGCGTTTTTTAATCCAGCAGAATTTTATTTATTCAATGTAAAATTAATCTTACATAATTTGGCTTTCTATCAAATTATATTTTCTTGGATTAATGGTAACTGTTTTATTTTATTATTGGCAGATATCCATAGAGACTCTGCATAATGGCAGGCAGAGTATGTAAGCAGTATGTCAGCTTCCTAGAATCATATGTATTATGTGTTCTTGCAAGCCTTGAAATTCAGCTAATTTTTTTACAGTGCATATAGTATACATTGTTAAAAGTCATAAACCGGACATAGTATAATTTGGTAAAAGGGATATTCTGTACTAAAGAAATTAGGATGAATGTTCCACCTCTAGTAAACCAATTAGATGAAATAATATTTTGTATCTAGATATAAAATTCATTATCATGCCATATGTGTTAAAGATGTATTTTAGAGTATCAGTGCTTATTTGGTCATTTCAGAATGGGCACATTTTGCTCTAAGTGAGGTAGAAAAATTATCCAAAAATTGGTCAAAGCAATGCTAACAACAAAAGCACAACTCTAGACACCTTATATAATTCACATATTTCTTTAGCCGATGACAAATATTTGGAAGCAAAATTGTGAGCAATCGTGTTATTTAAAATGAGAAAATGATGATAATTGCTCATGTCATCACCTACTAATTCATTGTTTTTATTAACAATGATTTAAAATAGTGCCAACATGCTCACATTATAGGAATGCAATCAAGCCTTTTAAAACTTAAAACAAAAGCTTGTGAACTTTAAGATTTTTTAAAGTCTTTAATTCTAAAAACGATAAGGCAAAATGATTGCACCGAACAAAATCAAAGATTTTCCATCAAATTGTATATTGTTATATTCTTCCATGTCTTTTTTTAGAACATTTTTAGCAATATAACATATTTACAATGTATACACAGAAAGGAAGAAATTAGACTTCATATATTATTATACAATATTGTGTCTTTTGGCTTTTCCTGGTTAGGGGTCACCACAGCAGAACTCCAGTCCGCTAATGATTGGTAGTTGATTTTTACGTGCCGAGTTACCAGCCCTGATGCACAACCTTCAATGAAGGTACGCCCATTCACGCATGTCTCCACGCAGAAAACGCTCTTAGAATCAAACCGGACAGCGTCTTACTGTGAGGCGACAATGCAATCGCAGCACCACCACCGTGGGCCCCATATATTATTATATAATGATAAGAATATATTGAATCATAAAGGTAATTTTTATACAATTAACACATTAAAAATCTTAGTATTCTAATAGCAACATTTCAAGGTTATCCCAAAAACTAAGGTCTTACTATGATTTACAGATCTTATTCTGATTCTTTCTTTTTCAGTTTTATATACTATTTTTGTTAAATTAAAAAATTCTTTGAATGTAGGAACTAAGTTTGATTTCCAATTTTTGTAATACTTTTCTGGCAACTGCTAAGAGAGACTTAATAGTCTCTCTCTGCTCTTTGGCTTTTACAGCTACAGTAGTTGGAACACTCATTAGTATTACTGATCTAGCTAAAGAAAAATTATCAGACCATAACCCCTTAAAAATGTACTTATCTCTTCCCAATATAAATTTAATTTTTCACAATCCATAAACATGTGTTCAATAAGCTTTTACATCTTTACTACCTGTCCAACAAAGTAAAAAAGCTATTTACTTAACTTAGAGATTTTATATGGAGTAACAAGCATTCTATGTCTGTATTTTCACATAAAAGCTTTCCACTATAAACAATAAATTATAAATAAAAGTACAGTATAAAGTATAAGGGAGCGTGTTCAAGCTATATAAGTTAATTATAAATAATAATATTTTTGATGCAAAACTCAAACATTTTAACAGTGGTGTATTGAGTGACTAAATAGATGGTAAGAATAAAGCTTTGATACTTAAATCAGGTAGTCAAACTTCAAGTTTATATTCTTCCATGTCTGATTTCTAAAATAATCATTCCCAAAATAACAACCGCATCATACATGGGGATTACACAATGTATAAAAATAAAACGTGCTAATTAATAAAGTTGTTGTATTGAAAAGAAACACAAAATTTTACATCATGTAGGGACCCATTCCTACTCTTCCTAAGTAGTCTGTATATCTTGTAACATTTTATTTGATCTAGCAGCAAAGTAATAACAGTAAAATATCAGGTAGTTTATATAGCTAAGGTGTTTTGAGAAATTATGCTATGTAGCAGGCCATTTTAATGGACTTTGGAAAATAGATACATTTTGTTAAATCTTCTTGAATAATCATAATGCCCTTTTAGAGATAGATTGACAAATGGAATTTATAAAAAAATAGATGAAGAAATATATATATTTATTATGGAGGTTTTAGAAATTATAGTTTCATAGCTGTCCATCTTGTACCATATTGCTTGGTAGCATGCCAGTATTTAGGCAAGATGTTTTAATAATAATTTGTATTATTCTGTGAGAAGGTAATGACTAAATTTTTAAGTTTTATGATACATTTTTCCATTAATAAATCTAGAGGATTCAGTACAGCACATTCATCAAAAAGAGAGATGTTATAGATTTATTTAAATAAAGTTGTGATCAAATTAATGAGAAAACAATCGAATGACATCTAAGAGTTTTTGGTACTCCTTAGATTTGGGATTGGAAATAAGTGCTTACATCATCTATAAAGATCATAGATGACATAGTGATTCTAGATATATATAGAAGTGAATGAATGGTTAAGAGCAAAAGTAAATAAAACCACAGTTGGTATCATTATACTTGGTATCCTATAGACTACTATGAGATGACATATGTCTGTGTGGCATACAAGGCATCCTCCCACCCATTACTGATGGATTAACTGCACATCAGAAATGCACCAGTGGATGGGGAATAGGAAATTTACATGGGGCCAGGAACCCATGTCCTTATTGACAGAGGTAGCTTATAAATGTCTGGCCCTCAATATTCTGTTGGGATACAGGACATAATTATTCTTTTATGAAAACTTGGCTTGTAATAGAAAGCCCCTCGTGGGTCAATAGCCTAGCAACAATCTATGAATCTGTAAATATAAATGGCATTAAAAATATTCTTTCTAGGGATCTAAACCTCTTCTCAACATAAACAGAACAGTTTGGAGGGACAGGGTGTATCTTGCAGAGGACACTGGTGCTCCAGAAAAGACAGCCCATCCACATAAAACAAAGTTCATCCCTATCCATGTTCAAGACTGGTTTAGATCTGTGGATGAAGAACAGAAAAAAATATTTTGGGACTGCCCCCTATACTATTAATGGACAGAGACAGTTTCTAAATGTTTTATCCTATGCATGGGTCCCCTTAAATTATCTATCTAATGATCCCAGTTATTCATATTAGGGGCAATATATAAATATTGACCATGGGATAGGAAAGGCCAAAAAGGGAATTTTGCTAGACTTAAATTGGCCTGCAAGGGCAACTATCCTTGTACTTTGGGGGGTGTGGTAGGTGTAGCCCATCACATAGTTTGGGTATATATTGTCTTCTAAAAAGAGTTATTCATTGGAGTTGCAAGTATCCATGTATATGGTTTAAAATTTATAAAGTAGGTGGGGACTATGTCCCTCACACACCCCCAATGTCGGGGGCTGTGCCCCCCACCCCCCTTACTATATATACTAACTCCAGAATCACACTACAGTGGGAAAAAGGGCATATACCTTTCAGTGAAATGACTTTCAGTTAAATGACTTTTCAGTGAAGTGAGCTTTCAGTCAATTGTGATCGGTCAAATGAGTTTCAGTGAAATGAGCTTTCAGTGAAGTGAAGCAGAACCATATATATATATATATATATATATATATATATATATATATATCGAATATAAATATATATATATATATATATATATATATATATATATATATATATATATATATATATATCTATATTAATATACACACTCACACACATGCATATATATATATATATATATATATATATATATATATATATATATATATATATATATATACATATAATGTCTAAACATATATATATATATATATATATATGTTTAGACATTATATGTATATGTGTGTATAAATATATATATATTTATATATATATATATGTGTGTGTGTGTGTGGTTCAACTTCACAATCCCAAATTACTGAATGCTCGAAATTCAGTAACTCGAGATTGTAAAGTCGAAAATGCATAAGCGCGCATCTGCATAAGTACAAATTCAAATATCTCGAATTCGCGCTTATGCATGTCAGCTATGGGACAGGAAGTGTGCGAGTTGCAATGTTTAATGGAAGTGAAGGTGAGTGAGTGTATCTGTGTGTTTTTGTAAGTTGTGCGTGTGGGTTAGGGTAGGGAGGTGAGAGTATGAGTGCGAGTGTTGGATGTGTCTGTGTATGTGTGATGTGTTTGTGTGTGTGCGAGGCAGTTTAAATCATCTGTGTGGTGTTTTTTTTTTTTGTGTATTAGTGCAATCTCGGAGTTAGAATATATAAGTAAGGGGTGTCTGGGTGCAGGGGGGCTTGCCCCCTGTGTACATGTAGTGTAGGGCTTGTAGTTTGTTATGTGGATTGTATGGTGTGCGTGTTGTGAGGTGTATGTGTTCTGTATGTTCAGGGTTTTTTGCTATTGTGCTTGTGGGTGCCTCACAGCAAGAGATTCTCCCATTCGATTCTTGGCTGGAGCACCTTCTGTGTGGTGTCTGCATGTCCTCACCACTGTTGAGTGGCATTCGAAAGACATGCGTGAATGGGCATGCCTTCGTTGAAGGTTCGGCATTGAGCTGGCACCTCGACACCGTAAAACTCTACTGCCAGTCATTAGCAGACTAGAGTTCTGCTTTGCTGACCCCTAACAGCGAAAAGCTGAAAGAAGAACTGGGAGATGTAATGGGTTAGTTGAGTGTAAGCTATTTTTTCAAGGATTGTACCACATATGGGAAAAATAGAGATGGGATGGACGTCAGTGGTGTGGGATGGGTTACTTTATTTGGGGGATGGCTTTAACTGTGGCTGTTTCCCAGATATCAGGCATGATGATCTGAGTTATGCAGAGATTATAAGTGTGAAGAAGAGGTGGGACTATGAAGTCTTTACACATAGGAATAAGAACAATGGGAGATTATTAAGACCAGCAGGTGGGTCAGTGTTTACTTCAAGTAGTGGTACTATGTGTTTAACTTTGATTTCTTTGAAATGGAAGTAGGCAATACAGGAGGAGGAGAGAAGATAAAGTGAGAGGAGAGGTTATTACTGGAATCAGGGATTGAAAGTGTACTGCTGTGGAGGATGAAATCAGCTGCTGTAATGTGAGATGAGATGTAGTGGGTGTAAGCTAGATTGGTACGGTCTGTCAGGTGGTTGACTTCTGCCTTGAACTCTTAGGTGAATTAGGAAGGGATGCATCAAGGTATAAAAAATTCAATTTCTTACTTTAAAACATTTTTATTTTGTTAAATCTTTATTAAAGTAAAGCAGAATTTGGATGAAATTTTATGGAGAATGTATTACTATCAAGTTCTGGTAGGGTTTTCATGTTGCAGTCAACTACAACAAACATGATGATCTTATCTGTGCCTATTATTCATTTTTTTGCAATATTATTTGTTTATTATTTATTTGTCTGTATTTACCAGGAAAGTCCAACTGGGTAATATTCATTTTCAGTGGAGCTCCATTTGTCAACAATGCATTACACTTAGTTCTACTTAAACAAAGAGTGGTTACATTTTTATTTACATTTATATACACACAGTAGTTAATTTTATGCATTCTAAGATTTTACAAAGGTAGACGTTACTGAAGAGAAAGCCCACATGCAATCTAGTGGATTGTACAGGCAGCAGTTATGTATAAAAATTGTTTTGTCATTTCAGTGAGAGGTTGAGAGTATTCTGTTTGAGGAAAGTATCGTATGATGAGTGCAAAGTCTTTAACCTGGTGATGAGTATATGCTAGACCAGGACGGGTTAAAATGTTGTTTAAGCAGTGGTTTAAAAGTATTGATTTTGTCAGAGAGTTTTATTTGTGTAGGGATACCATTCTAGAGTTTAGCAATGTATTGGGAATATAGCAAGTCTTCTGCAACATTAGTTGACTTATTTGCTAGAATTTGCTATGAACAGAGGTCCCTTGCTGGACAGTAGGGCGGTAATGAGTTTTGTAGTGCAGGGCATTTATTTCTGGATGACAAATGGGTTTGTGTGCTGTAGTTAGTTGTGAATATATTCGGAAGATGCAACTCAATAAAAACCAAATGTAGCAGTACAGTTCAACTGATAAAACAAAAATATTGCAACAGTCAATAGAACGGCTCACTCTCGCATTACTTTATTGTAAAAAAGTACATACAACATAGATTAAATGTTTTTGTCCTACAAACAGCAACGGTTTCATCAGAATCAATTAAAACAGATAACTAGACTATACATACCTAATAAAATGTCAATTAAACAAATCATTTATAGATTTAAAGGCACATTGACCAAGAAAAACTACTGAACAGCTAAACAAGACACAAATACAAAACTATATAGTACAACCACATTCAGATAAAATTGGCCCTAAAATTTAAAATGAGTTGAAGTGAAATGTTTTCATTAATGCCAGGTGAAGGCCAAGTGTGCAATTTCAATTGCCATTTCACTTCGATCTTTTCTAATAAAGACTTAAAATCACCACCTCTGGGTAAGACAACTTGAATTATCTTTGAGATGTTTGAATAAAGCATTATTAATATTATGTTGTCCCATTTGATATGCATGTTCATAAATCTGTCTCCTTAATGCTGTCTCAGTTTTGCCCACATAAAAAGCAGGGAATCCCATACATTCAGCCAGATAAATGATTCCCTTAGACAGGCAATTTCCTTTAACAAAATAAATGCCAGAAAAATATCATCTCCTAATGTCAAACTGTCACATTCCAAAATTATTGAACATTGACTACAGGATTCACATTTTGTAGTATCCTTTTTGTTTGTCATAGTATTAGATTCATTTATTTCAAAAGTTTTCTTAATATTAGGCCCTGTTTTATACACAAAAACAGGAGTATTCCTGAACAGGTGGTACATTTCAGAATTACACTTAAGAATATTCTGTTTTTTCTTAAAAATGCAATTAATTTCTTTAGCTTGTGGCCCATACTCTAAAATCAAGGCCCTCTGAAAATTAACATTTCCACTAACCTTCCCAGAATTAATTAAACCAGTCCCTAACAGGGGTTTATACTTCTTACCCCATTGGGTCTGTACATATTACCTGTCATTAACTAAAGCAGGTGGGTAACCTCTAACTAAAACATATTAGATATAAAGTCTAACTCTTTAACAATGTCCTCAAAAACTGAAGTCATCCTAGCTGCCCTTCTAAACTGGCCTTTGATAATACTTTTTTTCTGAGTAAAAGGGTGATTGATGTAAAATTCTAAAAATAAATCACTTTAAATTGGTTTCCTATACACCTTTGATTTAAATCCATGACCTGTATTGTAAATCATTGTCTATAAGTTGTGAATATTCACCTTGTCCGTGCTATGTGTAATTTATAAAAAAGATAGTCTGCTGTTAATATAATAAATAAATCTACCAATATCTTGTTCTGAACCTTTCCCATAAAATAAAGATATCATCCAAGAATCTGACATGCAGTTGAATATGTTTAAAAAATTCACTTTCAAAGATACAGTTGGATTCACATTCGAGGAGCACTAAATTGGCATAAATAAGGGCACAAGAAGTCTACTTCAAAACTCCTTTAACTTGTTTATAGCATTCCCACTCAAAAGAAAATTTAATTATTGTCTAAAAACATGAGATCCAAAATCAGGTTGATTCTATCATTATCAAATGACGTAATTTTAACCAGGCTGTTGTGAAAATGTTTCATTCCCTCATCTTTAGGTTTGGAAGTGAACAGATCCACAATGTCAGTAGTCAAAAAAGTTATATTCTGAGACCAAGGATCATCCTTCAGTCTCCCTAAAAAAAACACGAATCATTGATAAGGTGCTCAACATTATTATAAGAAAGTATTAACCATGCATCAATAGCAACACCTAAAGGATAAATTTTAGACCCTCGTCCTTCTACAATAGTTCTAAATGGTGGTTTCTCCACACTTATGAGAATTTTAGGGATGCCAAACACAGTCACAACAATAGGAGTCTTTACTTTCAAAGCATTATATGTATCCACAGTAATTCTATTATCTAGCAAATATTCTTTGAGAAATAAGTCTATTCTGTGATTATTGATGTTAATTTCATTAATTTACACCAGAATGTAGGTCTCACCTTCCCTTAAGATGTCAAATATGGCCTTGCTGAAATCAAAACTATCATATTGAACAATCCCCCAACCCTTGTCTGGCTTCATAACTCGCATGTTTTTATTTGTCATTTTTAAGCTTGACAAACAAGTCTCTCTCCTCTTTACTTAAGTTGTTGTAAAATGAACATTTGTTCAAAATGTTTACCTCTAGGCCATAGATGTCTTCAATAATGGCTTTCTCCAAAGCACCTAGTATAGGGTTCAAGGGGAGATTGAAGATTTTTTTTGTGTTGTTTCTGGTCCTAGAGGTTACATTATTTTCACTGTCCTTAAAATATAAGTCCAGGTTTAACTTCCTAATGTATAACTTACTTTCAACTATGGTGTCAGTTTAATCAAATCTTTTGGAGGGCACAAATTTCAACCATTTAGAAAACAAACTGAAATATTCACTAGTAATGTTGAGATCAGTGTAGTTATAAATGTAAAAGCCATTAAGTGAGTGGACGATATTTTTGAAAGGTCTACCTGAAAAACTGATGCTACAAATCTGTCCACCATTGTTTGTGTATAGGATGGTACCACCTTGTCTCAAATAAACTTGTCTTGGAGTTTCTTTCATCTGACCCCGTAGGACCCACCTGGGAAAAAAATTTCTTTTATCTTTATTGTTGTTCAAATAAATGCTTTGATAGATAACAGCCTTTGTGTTGTGTTTGTTTAATATTTTAACTTTTTTCTGAACAGGATAAGTCTGCTTGTCCGCATATTGCTTAATGTCCCTCTCAAGCTTTTTTAACTTCCTTTTATAAATTTTATCACATTTTTTGTCCACTACAACAAATTGTTTTTTATAGAACCTTTCCTATTGGTGAAAAATTAAGTCATTTTTAATGTCATTGTTCAATTTTTCAACTTCCGACAACAACCTAACAATCTTAACATTGTTGCACATAATTTTTTTCCATAAAATTCAAAACCAAATTTGTCAAACATATCAGTAAATTCACTGTACATATCATCATCTAAATCAAAACCTAAAGGACACTTAAAAATTATTAGACCTTGAAGGACCACTTTGATATTCAAGAATTCATTTAAATAGGCATTATCCAGTTGTAATTGCTTGATTTTAAATAGGTTTTTTTAACTAAATAAATCTAGTCTATAAGTGAGTCACATTCATTGCGCTAATTCTGTATGTTAATTTGCCTGGTATCATGCCGGTCAAGATAAAAATAAAACTGGTTGTCGATAAACTGTTCAAACGAAAGTTCAGTAAAAGAAAGATTTGTGTTTTTTTTTTTTTTTTTTTGTTTAACACTGTCTTTTGTTAAATGAACATGTTAGAATTAATCCCAGAGATAGTGATTTTAAGTCTTTATTACAAAATATATCTCCAACAAGCTTGTTTTTGCCATTATCTTTTTGGTGCTTGTTTTTGCCAATTATCTTTTTGGTGCTTGTTTTTGCCATTATCTTTTTGGTGCTTGTTTTTGCCAATTATCTTTTTGGTGCTTGTTTTTGCCATTATCTTTTTGCTGCTTGTTTTTGCCATTATCTTTTTGGTGCTTGTTTTTGCCATTATCTTTTTGGTGCTTGTTTTTGCCTAATAAATTTCTTCTGCTTTGGACACCTCCTTCTTTTTCTGGATCTAATCTTTATTACAAAAGAAAGAAGTGAAATGGCAATTGAGGTTGCATGCTTGCCTCTGGCATTAATGAAAACATTTCACTTCAACCCATTTTAAATTTTAGGGCCAATTTTATCCGAATGTAGTTGTACTATATAGTTTTGTATTTGTCTCAAGTTTAGCTGTTCAGTAGTTTTTCTTTGTCAATGTGCCTTTAAATCTATAAATGATTTGTTTAATTGACATTTATTAGGCATTTATATTCCAATTATCTAGATTTTAATTGATTCTGATGAAGTCAATGCTGTTTGTAGGATGAAAGCACTTAATCTACATTTTATGTACATTTATTACAGTAAGATAAGCTGAGAGTCAGCTGTTCTATTGACTGTTGCAATACTTTTTGTTTTATATTCAGAAGATGTGCAGATCAACCAGTTTAATTGCTTTAAGCCATAACAGTGGTGTACCCTGTGACAGAGAATGGAATATTGCACTGAAAAAATGTTTATAAATAATTAAATCTTGTAAGTTTTTAAACTTGTAAGAAAGTTACTCCTGAGGTATAGACAGAGCACATTGTAAGAGTAGAAAGCCATCTCTCTACATCAAGATCCATTGTAATAAAATTCCTATTATTTCTTAATAAAGAACTGGATTTAAAACTGGTTTTAAAAATGCTGGCCCCTTGTTAAGTTGTCAAAACAAGACAATGTAAAAGCCCAAACTATTTATCCTGCAATAATAAGAATTCACATCAGAATGACTCAAGAATTTTACTCTCTACAGAGGAACCCTTGCCCTTTACAAAAAATAATAATCTTATTCTCATCATAGAAGACATGGACTGGTCCCCTCCCATTCTTAAAAGACCTGCAGAAGTTACAGCTTGGTCAGATTCAAAGAAGATGAAACACAATACTGGGTAGAAAATCTGAAATAACATCATAATCTTTCAAAAACTCATAAAACAAATGCCCATTTAATACCTATCACTCATTGTAAATATTTAAATGTTGCCCACTATGTATCTTTTCTTACATGTAAACTTTTTTAAGTAATATCCCTTTCTAATATTTAAATATTCTTTGTAACAGGCTCTTTAACCAGTGCTAATATCTAAATATTCTTTGTAATTGGTTCTTTTAACTGGAGCTACTCAATGTTTGGTGACTTTTGCCAGAAGTTTGGAGAGATAATGCAGACATCCAAATCATTCCCTGCTAAAATTAAAAAATAAGTAATTTTTGAGTTTCCTTTAAACTTTGCTGACTGTATTTTACCATTTCATTGCCTCATTTTGCTCATAGTTCTGTTGCTTCAAGTGGCTAGACCATAGCATAGATTTGATTCAAATCTGCTGAATCTAGACTATATTGTAACACATGAGCACTATTCCCGCCATCTTAGATTATGAGGGCACTTTCTGTATCCTTGTGGCAGAAATGTGTAGTCTGAGCCTCATATGAGTTGGAGATTACTGGAGGAAAGCTCATTGTGTGCTTTCCCATTGACAGTTTAGCTTAAAGTGTTTATTCTCATTAGTATTTAAGCCTTGTTTTTACACATAGCTGAGCACCATGCAATGGGGTAACAGGGTTTATCAGTGCCCTGTACAGGTGCAAACATCTTGAAAGGCAAATGTCCACCAGGCATCTGTTAGTAGATCACTCCCAAGCTTCCCTGCTGCATTGCAGGCAACTTAGTTTCACAATGAAAAGCATTGCCATAGTTTCTTTTCACCACTAACCTTCAATATAATAAGCCCTGTTGTTAATTCTAGAACAAAAGCCCATTCTCCTGTAGTAATTATGGTAAAAACCTGCCATAATGGACTGTTAGTCTTCAATCTTTTCTCTTGCCAGCCAGATTGACATGGGCATCCTAGGGCAATGTAGTAATTGCCTCATATATACTGGCAACCACTCACTTCTAAAATAAACAAATGCAACATGTGGGAGATGTAATTACACTATGTATTTGGAATCAGTTCTCCCATGATGCAACAAACTGGACATCAAACAGGTTGTCAGCATACACACATCACCTCCCACACAAAACAAGGTCAAAACACATAAAACCACATATGCAAAGGTACTCAATAGAAGTCTACCAAAAGATCAGAGACTTCTCAAGTGCAAATCACTTGTACACACTGCAAAGCAAAAAAAATCCACTACACATAATGGCACTCATGCCAGTGTTTCAGCAAATAAGACCCTAAAGCAAAACACCTCAAAACCAAATGTCCTGGTCATAGGCGACTCCATAGTGAGACACACAAATGTCCCTTTCACCAGGCTGGACAAGAAGAAGGTCATGGTCAGCTGCCTGTCAGGAGCCAGGATCCATCAAATCATGCATGCACTCATAGGTTCATAGGTTGGTACTAGGCTATCAGCCCTAGGGCCTATACAAGCCTAGCCATAACAATTCCCTGGCTATTACTTCCCTAGTTCCCTGTCTAACAGTGCAATTGACATGATCCCTGGGGTGAATTTCCTATCTCCCATCCAATCATCAAGGTTCTTTTTGAAGAGGGCCAAAGAGGTGCTCAGCTTGACATGTATGGGCAGTCTATTCCAGAGTGTGGGGAGTCTCTGGGTCAGGAACCTATCCCTCCAGCATGTTTTGTTCATTGTGATGACCAGATTTCGATCCCTGGAGCATGTGGCTCTGAGAGATTGGGGTTTCTTTAAATGTAGCATATCCAACAGCTCTGGGTTTGACGTGGTCTTCTATGTTAAGCAGAGATCGCCTCTGAGCAGGCGATATACAACAGAGTATAGCTAAAGTTCTCTTAGATGGTCAGCACAGTGCATCTGATTTAGGCTTGTGATTCTTTTAGTGAGGTATTTCTGTGGCCTTTCCAGTTGTTGCAGATGTCTTGTGAGGTACATACAAAATGGGGCGTTGTACACTATAATGGGTCTAATGAGGGATGAGTACAGTGGGACAATGACCTCCTTTTTTTCTGGATGAAAAGCCCTTAATGATGAGGTGTGCCACATAGAAGGATTTCCTGACTGTTGTGGCAATGTGGTTATCGAAGGTGAGACCACTGTCCACTTGTGTCCCTAAGTCCCTTATCACACTTTTGGTGTTTAGTGTACTGCCACTTATGTGGTAATTCATGGATACATGTTTTTTCCCAAAGGGGATTATATATTTCTTGGCACTGAGCTTGAGCCCATGGCTCTAGCACCAAGCATCTGTTTCTGTAAGGCCCTTTTGTAGAATATCCACATAATTTGGGGATTCAATAATGGCTCCCAGTTTGCAGTCATCTGCAAACTTTGTTAACCAGAGTCCCTTAGTGCTAACCTGTACTTCAGAAAAGTAGATGCCAAACAAGAGCGGTCCCAGGACTGAACCCTCAGATACTCCACTTATCACTTGTCTGGAGCTGGATTTTGAGTCGGCTACTTTTACAGTCTGGGTTCCGTCAGTAATCCAGTTGGCAACCCACTGAGTGACAAATGGATTAATGCCCAGCCTAGTAAGTTTATCTATGATTCCAGAGTGGGGGATGGTGTTGAAGGCCTTGGTGAGGTCCAAATAGGCTGTGTGGACCGACTTGCCCTCATCCACAGCTCTGGATACTGATTCGAAGAAGTCAATCAGGTTGAGTAGACAAGATTGGCCCTTTACAAAACCAAACTGGGTAGGGCCCAGTGTGTGAAGGTTACCAATGTCTTTGTTTTTAAGTTCCATGATAATGCATTCCATGGCTTTGCAGATCAGGCTCGTCAGACTGATGGGACAATAGTTCCCAGGATCCAAGGTGGATCCCCCCTTGTGGAGTGGGATAACTGTAGCTGTGCGCCACTCATTGGGCACAAAGCCTGAGGTGAGGCTATGATTAAACATGATACTTAGGTGAGGTGCATGTTCATTTTGTAGTTTGTGTGGTACACAGCCCAAGATATTGTCTCATCCCATGGATGCTGTATTCTTAGCTTTGGAGAGTGCGTTTTTTACCTGTGTGGCCGTGATTATCGGAATTTGGCAATCTTTTGATATTGAGCTGGGCCCTTTAAGGGGTGAGAGGGGGGGTGAAGTTGGCACTGAATCGATCTGCCAAGATATTGGCAATATCCTTGGAATCAGTATATTTAATGCCATTTTGTTGTAGCTCAGAATAGATCTGAGCATTGCCATTTATATTCTTGACATAACTATAGAATGCCTTGTGGTTGTCCTTGGAATCTTTGGCAATTTTATTTTCGTAACTAGCTTTGAAGGATTTTATGAGGGATCTCAGCTTCTTACTGAGGCTGGTAAGGGAGTATTTTGTATACTGGGATTTTCCTCTTTTCTGCAACAGTTTCTTCCTTCTGTTGTTTAGTTTGTTTATGACAGGGGGCCACCAGCTTGGCTTCTTTTTTTTTGGAGGAGAGCATCTTGGTTCTATTTGGAATAGCATGAGTGTGATGATTCATGCATGAGTTGATGTGCTCATACATTGCCTTAGTGTAGGATTCAGCAGTCGAACTTTCAGTTCCTGTCTGCATGGTTGTCAAGAAGTTTGCCACTTCTGACTTGAGTAATATGAAATTAGCTTTGGAGAAGTTTTTTTATGGAGGTTTCCCTACTGGGGAGTGGGGGTGGGATGTGGGCGTCAAGGGTGATTAGCTTATGGTCAGACCTGACCAACGAGCGGGTGACCACTGGTGTGGAGCATCGATCTCCCATGTTGGTAATGACCAGGTCTAGGATATTTGAGCCCCTGATGGGACTATGGATTAGTTGATCCAGGGCATTGGAATTTATGAATTCCAAGAACTGTTGGGCTAAGGTGTTGGTGCCCGAATAGTTTTCCCAGTTAATGGCAGGGTAGTTGAAATCACCCAGTATTAGGGTGTTTGGTTGTATCTTAATATTTTCCAGTATATTTAGAAAGGTGTAGTGAGAATCTTGGGGTATGGTGGGGGATCTTTAGCAAGCCACAATTTGGATTGCAGTCTTACCTAGTATTAGTTGTACTTGTAGAATTTCAGATGCATTGTGTGGGCAACTAGCCTGGAGGTGTGAATATCCTTGGTGAATATGAACACTCCTCCGCCTTTAGTGTTTCGGTCCTGGTTTGGTGGCTGAAAAGTGTGGTAAGAGTTGTAGCCTGGTATTGCAGGGGTGCTCTCTGGAGCCTTGAATTAGGTCAGTTACTGCACAGATATCGATGTTCTCCATTTTTAGAAGTGCCTCGAGAGAGTGCATTTTGAGGTTTAGACTTCTAGCATTGAGTAGCATTACTTTCAGATTTTGCATGCTTATATCTGTTAGGGTGGTGGTTTTGTCCTTTGAGCATTGCCTAAAAAAGGCACTATAGGGGTGGCAAGAGCCTTAACCAGTAACCTGAATCCCAGGCGTGACAGGTGCAGACCATCTCTGGCAAAGCATTGTGGTCTGTCAATCATGTCATCCCAGGCAGACAGATACTGGATCCCCTTTGAGTGACACCAGAAACTTAGCCAATTGTTGAAGTCAATCATTTTGTCCTTATACTGTGGTATCATTCTGGGCGAAGGCAGGATGCTAGCATGCTACTCAGGGCTAGGGACATACCTGCCTGGGCCACATGATCTGAGAGCTCTTCCATGTATCTTTTCATGTAGTCCAGGAAGGTACGTCTCAAGTCATTCACTCCAACATGGACAATGACAGAGTCATATTTGTACTTGTTGTGGATTGACTTGAGTGCATGCGTGATGTGGAAGATCCTGGCACCTGACAGGCAGCTGACTGTAATTTTTTCCTTGTTCAGCCTGGTGAGTGGGACATCAGTGTGCCTGACTATAGAGTCACCTATGACTAAAGTGTTGGGCACGCTATCTTGCCTTAGGGGCTGTTGTTGGGTGGCACACTGGTGTTATGAGCTATGTGACACTTTGGTTGTGACTGGTGTTTGTTTGCATTTCAGCTTCGGAGATTCTTGTTGCTTGGGCAGGTTAATGTTAAGGGCCTCCGCATAAGTGGGTTTAGTGTTACTATGTGTGGATGTTTGAATGTGTGGATGAGTTTTGAAGGAATATGTGTTGATTGAGGTGTAGTGCAGGTGTTAGCCTTCTCCTCTTGACTGTCTAGCACAATGTTGGGTGGAGAGGGTTTGCTTCCAGTTTGGTCAAGTCATTCAACAACAATTACTGCTATGACTCTGTCATGGTACATGTTGGGGTGAATGACTTGAGATGTACCTCTCTGGACTATATGAAGAGATACATGACTGAACTCTCAGATTATGTGTCTCAGGCAAGTATGATCCTAGCAGCATTCAACTTTCACCCGGGATGATGCCACAGTAAAAACATAAATGACTGACTTCAGCAATTGGCTTAGCTTTGGTGTCAGTCCAGGGGGATCCAGTATCTGTCAGCTTGGGAAGACATGGTTGACAAACCACTCTTCTTTGCCAGAGATGGTCTCCACCTGTCTCCTCTAGGCTTTTGGATACTGGCAAAGATACTTTCCTCCCCATAGTGCCTTTTTTAGAAAATGTCAAAACAAAAGGATTCATGACATAAAAAAATCAATTTCAGACAAACTCAGGGTTATCTTGCTTAATGCTAAGAGCCTAAACAGGAAACTGCACTCCCTGGAAGCACTCCTCACCTTGGAAGATGTTGATGTCAGTGCAGTCACTGAGACATGGTTCAAGGCCACAGAGACCACTCTGGCTGTGCAAGGATACAATGCCTTCCACACATACAGACCCCAAAACAAGAGTAAAATAACCAAAGGTGGAGGTGCAGGCATCTTCATTAAAACCAAATACACCTCAAGACTGGTTAAACAGTATGACTCTCTTGAGCTATTCCAGGTCCAACTAACAATAAGGAAAACACCCTACCACATCATAGCTAGCTACTGATCTTCCACCATAAATCAAGAGAAACACAATGCCTACCAGGACTTGCTTGAGTCACTCATTGTACAAGTCACTGCACTACCCCCTGTGTATTGACCTCCCTGGTAAGGTCAAACCATAAGTCTGTATCATTAATAGTAATGATCAGACCTGACACCCCCCACAGGAGCAAAAAAACAAAAACATTTCTCCAAAGCAAACTATAGCCTACTAAGCGATGGTATAAAACATTTCAAACCTCCTGCTAATGCAGCCAGCAATGACTCCTACGCAGAGGAGTACACAAATATTTTGTACAACTTCTTAAGCAACTGTATAAACTCCACTGTAGCTGACCAGATCAAAACCAGGTCTTCCTGAAAAAACAAGCCATGGTAGACCTCAAGTATAAACAGGTTATGTAGCAAACGGAAGAAACTGTTATCTAAGAACAAGTAGTTTCTTACTCAGCAGAAGAAGAATGCCCTCCACAGCTTGAACAAGCAAATCAGATATCTTGTAAAGTGCTTTAAATGTAGTTATGAGACTAAATTAGCATCCATAGATACGGATAATCATAAGGCATTCTTTAGCTGTGTCTGAAAGGGGAATACCCAGCTATGTGCCAAACTTATAGTGGTTGATACCACTCATTCTGACCCCGAGAAAATTACTAACCAGCTAGCTAACAGAATTGGCACACACTTCACCCCCCCCCCACTGCTACCACCAGTCATACCACAAAACATACCTGACACCAATCCTCTACCTAGGCTGAAAACACACCCTCTACGAGACCAGATAACATCCCAGGGTGCTTACTAAACAATCCAAAACAATACCTAGTGGAACCACTTGGCACTCTCTTTAACAACAGCCTGAGCCATGGCTTTGTTCAAGCAGAGTGGAGAACAGCAACAATAATCCCATTGCAGAAATGGGGTCCTTCAGCTGACCCTAGGAACTATAGACCCATAAGCTCAACAAGCCTTATCTGCAAGTCAATGGAAAGAATAATCATGGACATTATCAACAAGGACATAGACGACCTTCAGACTCCTGACCTGAACCAGTTTGGCTTTGTTAAGAGTAGATCATGTTTATTAAACCTGGAGGACTTCTTCGGGAATTTCACCAAAACCCTGAATGAAGGCCAAACAGTACATACTGCCTATCTTGACTTTTCCAAGGCTTTTGACACAATCTCCCACTTATGTATCATTGAGAAACTTTCCCAGCAGGGGGCCAACCCATATATCACTAGATGGGTAGCCAACTGGCTCACCAACAGAACACATACTGTCAAAGCTGGGGAGTCCACTTCTGCTAGTAGACTGGTTACTAGTGATGTACCACAAGGATCTGTGCTAGGCCTTCTACTGTTTGGAATTTATTTCTCAGAAGTTCATGTGACCAAAGTAGACAGCCGATGGCTTACAAAGTTTGATGATAATTGCAAACTGGGCACAGTCATTGAGTCCTCTAACAGTGTTACGTGTTACAAAAGGGGCTAACACAGACAAGTCATTGGTGATAAAGCTATGGACTAAAATTATATGCAAAAAAAGTGCATTATTATCCCTTTGGCAAAGAAGTCCCTGTAAATTTCAGTCCTGACAGCACCCCTCTAAACTTAAACACAGTGGTGCAAGATTTGGGAACACAAGTTGACAGCAACCTAAACTTGGATCAGCATGTGTCTGCAGTGGCAAGGAAAGCCTTATACATTGTGCATATATTTTCTGTTTTGAAGGAATTACTTACAGTAAATGGATGAGGTAAGATGTACAATATTTCTGTTATTGGCTTTTCATTGCTTTTAAAATTTTTAGCCTGCCCTTTTTACTTCAGTCAGGCTTTCCCGCTCATTGCATGAGCATTGCTTTAGAGGTTTTACATTTCACTTTTGTATTTAAATATTTTAGGTTCTTGGGAGATAGGCTCAGTGTTTTTCACTGAGGTTCACATGTGCAGACTTACTGTCTATAATATTCTAGTAACAAAAATTGTTATCCAGTAGCAAATGACCTGACTTCTCACTTTCGCCTATGGGGATACAAAAGGAAAGATTTAGTTCCAGTGGTGACAGATGCCAATAATCTGAGAGAGACACAAGCATGACCATGGTCTGAAATGTGAAGTCTAGATAATGAACAAGCACACGGAAAAGAACAAGTGATTCAGCAAAGGAAACAAATTAGAGTCAATCTGAAATATAGTAATGGCATTGGTAAAGTTTGTAACATCATCAAAAATAATTGGAAGATCCTGCTGTGTGATTATAAGTTAAAGACAATAGCTGGAGAAGTACCCTCATTTTGTTTCAGAAATAATCTAAATCTGAAATGTCTATTATGTACAGATATAAAGTCTGTGAGGAAGGAGGCATTGAAGAAGATATGAACTTTTCTGTGTGGACATTGTAAGGCCTGTGGGCGAATCAATAAAGAAAACAGTTTTCAGCACCCTGTCACATTAAAAAGGTGTATAGTCCTAATATATATACCAATTGTTTAACAACTAATGTGATACATCTGGCAAAATGTTGCCTTTGCCCATGTTTTTATGTGAGCAAAATAAATAGAATACTGAAGAATCATTTATTACAGCACATGACAGATATAAGGCTGCTTTTTGATCACAATGCATTAGCATAGCATGTGTGGATGCATACATGGCACCGTTTCATCTTCCTTGTATTACAAGTCACTAAAGAAAATAATAGAGTTGGAGACATTAAAAACAGAACTGAGTTGGTTTAATCCTATTGGATAGCAGACCTTCAGACTGACAAACATGCTGGCTTGAATTGCGTTGTCCCTCTAGGTCCAGCATTGAAAAATCATAGGCTGATACACTAGCCTTCATTAGCCTATGATAAGATGTTTATAATCAAAAAATTGCATATAGAGCTGATGCTTTAGATTCCAATTAGACAGTTAATTTTCATGTTGATGAATGATTTTGACAATGGTTTGTTAATTCAAGTTTTCAAAATTAATTTGATTTGATTTTATAAAGAAAGTGTATGATTAATATTATATGAGACAACAGTCTCCAAGTGACATAATACTTCAAGCTATATGAATATGCTGACATACAATGGCCACATTTGTGAGTAATATCCAATACTAGTCATTGTGAATGTTTGATTAGGACAGTTTTTATTATTTTTTAGAATATAACATAATGGCCCTCAAGTAGCTTGATGTTTTGATTTGTCTACATGTGTTTACATACAATGCTCATTTCTTTAAATAATGTGCTATGTCCATGTGGTTACATATGAAATGTTTAAGAAAGTTTTTTCAGAGAACGTTATAAGTAAGTGGTTTTGTCTGAAAATGCATTTTATGAGCAAGTATTTCTGTATATATGTTTTGTTTTATTAAATGTATTTCTCGCTGTCTGTAGTTCAACAATTTGACTGATTGTACTCTCTAGTAATATACATACAGTGAGAGAATGTATGGCCCGTACTTTGTATTACAAAGTCCCATTTTTCAGAAAATTTTATTTGTTGCAATTTTGTTTGGCTGATGGAAGAAAACACACATATGCAAATATGCATACTATTTAGAGAATGTTATAAGTAAGTGGATTTGTTTGAATATGTGTTTTATGAACAATTATCTTCGTATATATGTCATTTTCATTTAGTACTCATTTTTCTCTGTATTCTAAAGATCTGAATGATTGTTTTGTTTAGCCATACATGTACCCCAGCAGAAGGTATAGTTCATAGTATGCTTGTAATTCTTTGGGCTTTTTAGAAGGTGTGTATTCATTGCAATTTCTATTGGTTGACAAACATATGCAAAGAGGATTGAAATGTAAAGTTTCAATTTGTTTATACAATTCTGAGCCAGTGAGTAATAATATAGCCTGGATAGACCTTTATGATTGGCTCTCTCTAGAGAAAGTGTATTTACATAGTCTCTGTGATTGGTTATTTGTGTTTTACATATGGCTAATTACTTTATTAATGGCAGGATCTGACGAAGAGTATTTCCTGAAAGTGATAATCTGTGTTTTACAATACTCTGTGCATAAGTGTGATTTTATTAAAAGTTGATTTTTTCACAATGCCTGGTGGATGCTTTTCAGAGTGGTGGCCAACGTGGTTGTTTTACTTGTTATTGGATTATTCGTTTACCATGTATGGCCTTTGTTTTTCTTCATCCTGTTTAATTTGCTGGTTTCTTTTAATAATAATAAGAAGAAGATGAACGTTAATAAATCAGGTTTATACACTTATAGCAGTATACTATAGATATACTTATATTTAATATAATATTTATCACCCTCTGCAATCAAGTTATAAAAACATTATTCTAAAATCTTTTAAAACCATTATTTTGAGAATCCCTGAAATGAAATTATGGTTTGAATCTTTGATTCCCTAATAAACAAAAATTTCTTTTGAAAAAAAATCTTTTTTTTTTCCTCAGAAATTTAAACAGTGTGAATAAAAAAAAATGTCTTAGCTTGGTACAGTTGTCTTAGTTTAAATATATAAAAGCATACAAGGCACCTTGAAAATAAATTTATTGAATGGGGTTCTTGAAAAACAGACTGGTTTCAGCAAATATTTAACAAAGCCTTCTTCAGTGTTTAAAAAACAACAAAAAAGAACCTGTATTTAAATACTCAAGGGAGTCATGTGCTTAATTACATGTGCTCATTCAGACCTGGCTTAAAGAGCCCACCAAGTTTAATGAGCCATTTTTTCTCCATCGAATTTAATAAATTATGCCAACCTGATTTGTTATGCCCAGATCTTCTAATTTTATCAATAATGGTAAAACTAAAAGTAGCCTTTGGATGTACCAAAGAATGTTTATATAAAGCATTTGTGTCTCTCTTGTGTCTGATATCACTAAAGTGTTCAGAGATTTGAAGCTTCAAGGGTCTGGAGGTTTGGCCAATATAGAATGCAGAACATGCGCATTTGGCCAAATAAATGACCCAATCTGAGAAACAGTTAGAAAAAAATGTTATATTGAATACTTGAGGGGTGTTTTGACTGCTGAAACTGGTGGTTTTGAGTATGATGTTACAATAGATACAGTGTCCACAAGGGAAGCAACCAATTAATGGATCCCCTGATAATGTGGTCTGAATACTTTTGGTACCTTTCTTCTCAAGATGTTTAAAGTGATTAAAAAAGGCAGATAGATGTTTGCCTTTCCGAAAGGAAAACAAACATCTGTCTCCAAGAATGTCCTGAAGTCTAGGTTCACATGTTAATATGTTCCAATTATGTTTAACAATTTGCATCAATATGTTGGTATTCTGACCATATGTGGTGATAAATCTAGGTGTTACTGAAGGTGATTTGTGTCTAGTTTTGTAATGAAGCAATTCAGTGCGTTCCATCTGGTCAACTGTGTGTTTGGTATGTAATAGTTGACCCATTTTATACCCACGGTCATGGAATCGATGTACTAAATCATCTCTGAAGTGTCTATATGTGAGATGATCAGAACAAATGCATTTAATGTGCATGAACTGTGATTTGGGAATGTTTTTGCAGATGTCAGGAGGATGAAAGCTAGACAGTTGCCTTACCTTCGACCACCACATGGCCACAATGGTGAGGAAATCCTTTTATGTTGTGCAATTATTAAGTAAGGGTATGGCATTTAGGTCCAAAGAGGTCATTATCCCAATGTATTCCACCCTTATCAGACCAATCATAAAGTACAGTGCTCCCTTTGGTATGTACCTAACCAGGCATATGCAGCAACTAGAGTGACCTCAGAGGTTCCTTACAAAAGAATGCAAGGCATAACAAGCCTGCCTTATACAGATCACCCTAAATCCCTTTCCCTTTACTCAGTTTCCTATAGATTGCTCAGGGATGCTCTATGCCTGGCATGTAAGACATCTGCAACCCCCTCACTTAAGAATCTCCTACAAATGTATAATTCAAAGAGTACCAGAAATATAAGGTCTAGAGACCTGAGTTTTGTTTGTGACTTAAACACAACAAGCTGGAGAGACAGATAGTTTCCCATCTATGTGAAGCTGAGTTCATTTATTACCCAGTTTAAGCATAACCTAGACCAGTGGATGGGGAATAGAAAATTTACACCAGACCTGTCACCCAAGATAGCTTATAAATGCCTGGCTCTAAATGTCCTGTTTGGATACAGAACATCATTATTCTTTTGGGAAAACTTGGTTAGGCTTAGAAAGCCCCCCTCCCCGCCATGCAGATTGTTAGCCTAGTAACAATCTATGAAGCTATGAATCAAATCTTTGGATACCCTTTTAGCTGAATCTAACTTAGATCCACAAGATTCTGTAATTTTATAAAACATTGGAGATATGGTCAAAATGCATTTCTCTGTCTCTTAAACATTCTTCTTATAATAAACCACCTAAATTAATTACCTATTTGTCTGATATTCTTTATAACAGATTAAACTCAAACTAAATAATGTCAAATTTATATAGTTTTATTACAATATAATAATTTAAATAGTACAATTTGGAAATTTATTTATAAGGATCAAATCTTAACTCTCTCAGTAAAAATAGTCATATTTATTTTCTTTTATTATAAATACTTTTTACTGTCATTTTGGTACATTTTTGTTTGGAAATTTATTCCTAGAGCTTTCCTGACTTCCAATAAAATAGCAAGACTTAATCAGGAAAAGAATATCATTAATTGGATATGTACTCAAAACTGTAAGGCAGCTTGACAGCACATTTTCTGTTACTATCCTCCCTTCTCTTCTTATTGGAATTCTATTTCTGATATCATCAAGCCCTAGAGTCTGTTATTTTTTTTTAAATAAAACATTAATGTTATATAACATCACATAAAATTTCATTAAAACATGTTTGAATTGTTACCTTCTCTGGATTATCCTGGCACTGGCAAGGAAAATCATCAGCAAAATATGGAAAAACAACTATCTTCCACAATTACAGGATTTCCTATCATCTCTACAAGAAGGGATATTCCAAGAATCCGTAGTCAAAAAAACAACGAATTTCACTAAAACCACTTGCAAAAGATGTGTGGTCTAAAGTTCTGTTTTGCTTGATTTTTTTATCAAAGAATTAGTGATCCTTTTTTCGGTGATTTATTATTCCATTTGTTTTATGTGTTTGTTTTGCTAGATTTATAGAAGGCTGCTGTTTCATTTTCTGTTAAGATCTTAGAAAATAAGATATATGGTGGGAATTCAATAAGGCCTGCAGAATCATTTTTACCATGTGTGCATCATGGCATGATGCGTACATGGCTGTAGCAAGTTTTAGATTCAGTAACCTCCATGTAGTGGCTTGCATTCACGTGCACACATGCAAACACAGAAACTTTTGTGGCATGCAAATTTCAGCAGAAGTAGCTGAATTTTATGTTAATGAAGGAACATGACACAGTGCAGCGATACAACAACCTGTAAAGAACCATGTACATTTCATGTAGGCACTTCAGTGGTGTTTTTGTTTCCAATAAATGTCAACAGTGAATCATGACACAAGGGGGTGTGTAGGTTTACATTTTGTTTTTAACCATGTTTCTGCAATGGTGTGCTTAGCCCAACCATGAAAAATATAGTAATGAAAGGTAGGTTTTAGTGTGCTTGTTATGTAACTATCCCTGTGGTAGCACATGTATGTGTAGGACTAAAGTCTTGATGGTCCTATGTTGGAGTAAGGATGTGTAACTTTTTCTTCACTTTTTATGTTCCATGTTTGCGTGATATCAGAAAAACAGAGACACAAATATTAATTTTGCTTATGCTTACCTTTTTTATGCAATGGTGCATGGAGCTGAATGAAGGTGAGCATAGCACACCACTGATCAATCAAAAGGTTTGTTAAATTCATGCTAATTACAGCCTAAGTAGGTGACTTGCATGTTAATTATTCAATCCCACATGGTGAACCTATTCAACAAAGTATATAGTATTCATGTAGCCCACATTCTTGTTTTCCCTCAGTACTTCAATACTATTAGAGACAAGGAAATTTTTACTGAGATAATGCTAGGGACTGCTGCAGCTATTCTACATCTGTATGTGCTACAGACTGAAGCCAGTGCTGCTGGTGCTGGTAACAACAGGCCTTGGCTGAGAAGGAGAAGAGTGTTAAGGCCCAGGGTAACTTTTCAGGTACTACATGAGCTGAAGATGATAGAAATCTACAGGTTGGACAAGGATACATTACAAGAACTCTGTGAGCTCTGGTGCCCTCATATCAGAGCCAGAACAAACGAAGTGGAACTCATCGTGGTGGAAACTAAGGTATGTGTAGCCCTTAGAATATTAGCTACAGGTACTTTTCAAAGACCAGCTGGGGACATTCTGGGTGTGTCACAGGCATCATCACCCAGAATCCTCCACCAGTTCCTGGATGCTATACTCATACATGCCACTGAGCACATATATTTCTCCCTTCTTCCGAGGAGACTTCCAGCAATATGCAACACTTCTACTATATAACACACTACCCTGAAGTACTGGGTGCCATAGATTGCACTCATGTACACATCAAGGCACCACCTGTTGAGCAGGGGAGAATTTACATCAACAACAAGGGATACCACTAAATCAACTCCCAGGTTATGTGTAATACCCAGGGAATTATCTTGAATGTGTGAGCTGGCAGCCCTGGCAGTTACCATGACTCCCATATCTGGCACACATCACAGCTATACCAGATATTTGCTAGGGGGGGCATTCCACAGGGCCATTTACTGGGGGATGCTGCCTATGCTCTGGAACAATGGATGATGACAGCAATCAGAAGTGCACACACACCCATGGAAGAACACCATAATGAGGCACACAATCAAACTAGAAACATCATAGAGCATGTGTTTGGGCTGCTGAAGTCATCTTTCTAGTTCCTAGATATATCTAGTGGAGCCCTAAAGTATAATCCATGCACATGTACACAGATATTTACAGCATGTGCTATGCTCCACAATCTGATCTTGCAGAAACAGCTGCAGCAGGATCAGCAAAGGGAAGGGGCACACATCCCCCCACCAATGCCTAAATCACCACAGCAGTGGTCAGGGAAGAACTCAGAGGAGGAATCACCAGCTGCTATTCTTGTAGGCAAATGTAGGTGTGCTCAGTATGCCCTTGCTTTGGCTGAGAGACAACACATAAGACATTCACTAGCCACCTAGAGACCTAAGACCTTTCTCCTACTCACATACATATATTAAAATTGATGCCAGGCATCTTATACAACCTTTACCTACCCATGCATTGGCTGGGCTGTGTACTGCTTGCATCAGACATAGTCAGCCCTGAACTAAAGGTGTGTCAACTGTTGCATTTGCAAGGTAAATCATGAACCTAGACTGTATTCTTTAATAATATTATGACATATCCCTGTATTTCTTAACTTGGTACAGTAAGCAAGTAAATAGTGGTGGATTTATACAGAAATTAGCTTAACATGTGTTTGCAAACACTTATATGTGTCTGTTTGTAATTAGTAGACTTCAGGAATGAAACATTCACACAGACATACCTCTGCAGAAAACTGATGTCCACTGCATAGTCTCAGTTTAGAACCATACCTTTGTAATGGTAAATCATTCCAGAGAAAAGTTAGAAAGTGAGGATACACACTGCAGATTTTGACTTCAGACTTGTGTGTGTCATAACAGTAATTGTGCTTTGATCCCTCACATCCAAAAGAGGAGTGTACCATTGTTCCAGCCATAACAGTAACTCAGCTATGCTATCCCCAACACAACAGCACATGCATGTTTATGCCACAGTTAATGTCCTTGTGACATCCCTGCTCTAGGCCAGTAATTAAGGAACCTCATTCCTCACCACTGACACTGGAGAGAGATGTTCAGTTGGAATACAAATGGGTACAATCAGTATTTCCAGACGCAGACATCTCTGCATCAAGCACAATTTCTCTTAACAGCACACAGGGAACACACTCAGCCTGGGGTCTGGGTTCTTCTATCTGTTCCATCCAGGTCCCCAGTAAGACTTGCCACTGGTATAGCTGCAAAGTTAAGTCCTCAGCCGAGTGCCCGAGTCAAGTTCTCCACCAATCTCTCTGTGATACCAGGGCTTCATGTCCCTGCTCCAAGTAGCTAACACACACACACACACACACACACACACACACACACACACACACACACCTGGGAAAGGCTGGTATAGGTTTACCCACTGTGCCCCGTCCTGTCCAAACTATAAGGTAGTTATCACTGCCACCAGGTACTACAAAGCCAGCTACCTAAGGATCTTACAAGGGTTCCCAATTATACTGAATGAAGTTAATACTGATACCAATGGTAATGTTGACCAAGAAATAAGGCTTTCAGGAGTGGCCAGAGGTGTCACCAAATATAGGCAAATACTCTCAAAATGTAATTGTTTTTCTAAAAGGACCAGCCACAATAAAAAGTTTAAATATATTTAATAATAAATAGTAAAAGAACAAAAAAATACTAAATATCTATTTACATTAAACACCAACTGGAAAGATTTGCACAGTTCCAGAAAAACAATTCTTAACTAGTCTCACTATATTTTCCTAACTGATTTAGAGAATTACTATCCCTGGTCACTTTGTAGTGCAAGGCAAAATGAAGTAGGGGAGTGGTCCTTGTTGACAGATCCTAGACAAAAGACAGAATACAGAATAATTATAGCAATCTTCCACTAATATCTAAATATTATTTCTGGCTTACAGAACAACATCACACACATCTGGTCATCTGACTCTGTTTCATGCACTATCCCCCATCACTAGAAGCTGCCAGGATTTTAGCATCTACATGTCAATAGTACACACACAAGAGCATTGCTCAGATCTAGTGTAGCTGCTAAAAGTCATAAAGTCATAAAACACTTCCCTTCTTCCTACAGGAGCTAACAAACCATACTTCTTGCAGATGTTGTGTCTCTGTTTTAATTCTAAACTATGAAAAAAACATATTTATGGCTGAGGCCCAGTACTTTAATTTTTTTACTTTTTTAAGTTTGGGATTAACCCCATCTCTTCCAGTATCCTCTGTCAAAACATTTATATTTAATTCAGTTACAGTAATACAAGTACATTTATTTTCTTTCCAGCAGGGCACACCGTTGCTACATTTTAACACAAGCAACTTTCAAATATTTTTTTTTAAACACAAACATATGTACAAATCAGTTTGATACACAAATTACATATAATTATTTACAAAATTCCAGCCAGCTGTGCTAGCATATGTTACACATCCATTGCTCTGCTTCTCCTGGCATGGCTGGCAGTATCTTCTATCATCAAAATCAACTCACATTGTAAGGACAATTATATAGAATGACTTACACATAGCATGTGTTGAGTAACTGATGAATTGCCAACAAACACAAACATGTAAAACAGAGCTGTATAGTTGTAAACATAATTATGAAAGGTTGTGTGACTTCTACCTGCTCTGTGTCCAAGTATAATAGAGAATTGCATGTACAAAATACAGACCATGTTTTTATAGCAGTGCATTCTTATGCAGTTGGTTGTGTGATGAATGATCCCATTTCTATGCTGGCAAGCTGCTTCTGTGTCAAATAGGACTAAGGCATCCATCTTGTTTTCTGAAGCTGTATTGCTGTGAAGGTTCATATGTAGAAGTTTGGGATGTGTACTATCAATTGGTAGTGTGCTTTTACAGACTTTGATTATATGTCCCTTACTTTTAATATTTATCTTCTTTATCTTCTGTTAATTTCACATTTACAAGATGTGCCATGTCTAGAAAACATTTTTGAGAAGATTTATCTAGTTTGTGTGAAGCACAGCATAGCAGAAGCAGGGAAAATCAGGATAAGATTATGTCAAAGCAGACTGCCAACAATAAAAAGTGGATACTTTCAATTATTGCACTTAGTGATTGGGAAATCCCAGCCTGGAGTACAGATCGGACTGGCTATATAGCAGGTATATATTACATAATAGTATGTCTCAAACATCAGCAATGTGGCTTGTGTTTGCACACTGCTTACCTACATGTAAACAGGTCTGTCTCCCATGCATGTACACTTAGTTAACCATCGCGCAAATCTGATGCTTCTTGTGTTATTACATTATATATATATATATATATATATATATATATATATATATATATATATATAGTTATGATATGTTCTTATTGTACTATATTTCTTAGTCCATTTGTCTGACATAAAACTACATATGGAAACATTATAAACTACGGTAACAATATAACTATGTTTTCATATATTTACAATGCATCCATTTGTTTCCCCACCACCAACCACACCAAAAATCAGTACAATCCTGGTGTCTTCTCACTTTTTCAACACATATATCAACCACAATGCAAAGTGTAATATATGTTATATGCTCCTTCATGGACAGGGCCATTTGGTGGTGCTCACAGCCTTGCTCTGCCAAATGTCAACAGCCAAATATGCTTAGTAAGGGTACTTGTGTTGTCATTCAACTAGGCTTCTAAACAGTATACTGCTGCTAGGCTATTACTCTCAGATGATACTAAACAGCTATGTGTCTGTGCAGGCCTCCCAAGCTGTGGTTCTATACATGGCTTGCTGATGTCATCTACTATTAGTTCACCTGCAGTCTTATATAAATCAGAGTTGTGATGTGGTGATGGCATTAAGTACTGTGTTTTGTAGTTTATGCATTTAGGTAGGGGGTTCAGTTCTCACTGCAGCAGACTGTGTGTGTGTGTGTGTGTGTGTGTGTGTGTGTGTGTGTGTGTGTGTGTGTGTGTGTGTGTGTGTGTGTGTGTGTGTGTGTGTGTGTGTGTGTGTGTGTGTGTGTGTCTAATAAGAAGAGTGGAAGTATATATCCCAAACTGACTTCTCCAATGGCATGCTTTTCCAGTGTTTTTGGTGCTTGCAGAAACATCCATTTCATGCAGGCCTGCAACCTCTTGTCTTCCACATGGCCTGCTGATGTCATCTTCTATAAGATCACCTGCAGTCCTGTTAAAATCAGACTTGTGCCATGGCGTGTGTTAAGTCATGTTTTCTGTAGTCTGTACTTTGATAGGTAGAGGTTCTATTCTCACTGCAGTCAAGTATATATATATATATATATATATATATATATATATATATATATATGTGTGTGTGTGTGTGTGTGTGTGTGTGTGTGTGTGTATGTGTATGTGTATACATACAGAAGAGTGGAAGTGTGTATCCCAAACTGTTTTCTCCAATGCCATGGCTTTGCAGTGTTTTGATGATTGCACAAAGATCCATGTCATGCAGGCCTCCAACCTCTTGTCTCCGAAATGGCCTGCTGATGTCATCTACAATAAGAGCACCTGCAGTCCTGTTAAAATCAGACTTGCGTGGTGGCGTGTGCATTGAGTACTGTGTTCTGTAGTCTGTATACTTAGGTAGAGGTTTTAGCCTCACTGCAGTCAACTGGGGGGCATAGTTGATCTGTGTGTGTGTGTGTGTGTGTGTGTGTGTGTGTGTGTGTGTGTGTGTGTGTGTGTGTGTGTGTGTGTGTGCGTGTGTGTGTGTGTGTGGCTACTACAAGACATTGCACAGAGAGTGTTTTTACAGCAGTATATAGAACACTGTTCCATGCACATTTATCATGCCATTGTTTTTAGGCACTGTTATGAAGGGAAAGCCCTGCAGTATGTGCAGCTGCTGTTTTTACTTATTAAGAAAGCATATACTTCTGATACTTCTGTCTTTTTCTTTTGCATTTTATTTATTTTTTTTTTTGCTATGCCATTAGGAAAATAGTGTGCTGTTTTTGACTCTGTTGTCTATGTAATGTTATGAACAAACAAACTGACATTTCTTACTTTAATTCTGCTGCAGTTGTGTTGGCTGCACTATACACTGGATTCCCACTAGATGAATCCAGTTCTGTTTGATTATTGATAAGTAAACATCATGACACCCACTTTGTGACAAAAAACCCTTGCATCCTTGTTACTGGAGTGTACACTAGGACTATATATTTGAAGGTAACTGTTGCCATTCTCAGATTGAGCTTTAACAGTGTTTCATTGTCTTAGCTGCTCTGTGCTTGTCTGCATGCAGAGAGATTAACTCTTTGCAGTTATACATGCAAAACAACAATACACTTATTTTCCATTACAAAATGCCAATGCCATCTAGCAAGGGAGATCTTCAACCGCTCCACCTAGGTCTGAGAAGTTCAGTTATACAAGCAGTAATATCACATCTTACCTATCTACAACAGAGCTATATATCCCTCTTTGGATAGACCTCCTACTGTAAACCCCTTTAGTTTAATATCCTTAAAATAGCACCATATTACATCCCCCACCCTTTTCTCATTCTCTATGTAGATACCAGAGTCACACCTAACATCATGACCTGTCATTTTCCCTATTTTTCTTCTGCTAGCCTAGTTGACTTGTTTTTTGACTCAGTACAGATCAAGACTCATGTTCAGTGACAAGCCGCCTGTACTACAACATCAATGAGGTACCATCATGGGCAGAGGTAATCTCCAATAACCTACCTAAACAGCAGAGACATCCAAAACACAAGCATGCTATACCTAATACTACATCCAAAGTACACAATACACATAAAAAGTAGCACCACTTTCTCACCCAGAAGTGCTTAAGGCAATATTTTTCTATTCCAAACGTTGTCCTTATAGTTAATTGTATAATGAGCCATACACATGCCCCACTTAACAGTTTAAACACGGAGAAATTTAGAGTCAGCTGTGTGGTACAAGTAGCTGTTACATCACATGTGCAAGCAAGTCTCTCCACAACAAGCTCCGCTATTAATCCATCATAGTTGGTGTTGGTATGAACAACTTGAGATGTACCACTAGGGAATATATGAAGACAGGCATGACTAAGCTGTCTAAATATGTGTCCCAGACATATATGTCCCTATGTCTGACCAGCATTATAAGCTCACCTAGGCTGATACAACAATATAAAGAACAAATGATTTTTTGAAATTGGTTACATTTCTGGTGTCATTCTATGGGGTTCCAGTTCGAGTCAGTGTGGGATGACATTGTGGATATACCACACTGCTTTTCAAAACATGGACTTCACCTGGCACCTCTAGGCTTCTGTTTGCTGTATAAGGCATTTGCCTCCACCATAATATGCCATTATTAGGCAAGGTCTCAAAAGCAGAATTTAATATGTGAAAATATACAACTCCAACAAAGTTAAGTGTCATGCTGCTAAACTGTAGGAGTTAACATCAGAAACTGCACTCTCTGTAAGCACTCTTCTCATTGGAAGTTGTTGACGTCTGTGCAATCACAGGAACCTGGTTCAAGGCCAGAGTAAGTAATCCATCCTTGCAAGGCTACAATGCCTTCCACACATTCAGACTACAAATTGAAGTTGTGTGAACCACAGGAGGTGAGTATCTATCTTCATTACAGTTAATTCCTTTTCTAGACTGGTTACACAACATGAGTATATGGAGTTAATTTAAGTCCAATTTACTGTGGCTAAGAAACCCCTTCATGTTATCGCCAGTTATATGTCCACTTCCATGAACAAAAAAACTCACACAACCTATTTATAAGTTCTTTTCGACCAATTCAAATTGAAAAAAAACAAGCTACTCAGGGATGATTTCAGCTATGCCTACATTGATTGTGAAACTTGTAGGAGGCCAAACTCACTTGAACAATACTGCCTGGACTTTCGTAACTCATACGCCATGGAACAAACATTGCACCACCCCACAAGGGTCAGTAATATTATAGATGTAGTCCTCAAAAATAGCATTGCCCAATCCAAAGCCTCATGTGTAGGGCCTGCACTGTTTAAGTCCGACCATAAAACAATCTTTTTAGAATTAGCAATAGGTACAGTATTGCAAAAATGAGAAATCAGCTGAAAATGCATCTTTCATGGTAACTACACCTCCTAAGAATTGGTATAATCTACTTCCAAATTCCAGTTTCCATAGAGACATTGACAGCTATAGTAAGTATACCCTGATGCTCTGTATAAACATTTACACAAATGTATAGACAGAGAGATACCTAATAGGGTCAAAGAAACAAAAATACAAACCATGCTGATGGATGTCTGGCATTACTTGATTATACACTAACCGAAGAAAGCTGGTGTCTATAAATACAAAAATGGGAATCCTGAACTGGAAGATGACCACCTCCAGCCTAAACAAGCAAATAAGACACCTTTCAAACTCCTCACAGCCTAGCTATGGGAAATATGTAGAAACCATAGTGAAGGATAACCATAAGGCTTTATTTCTGCTACATCTGCAACCTCAAAAGTATAACTCAGATGTGTGCTGAACTGATTGTGGATACTATTGCACACACTGACCCATTGTAAATAGAAAACCTGCTAGCAGACAGTCTTGGCTGAAAATTAACCCCCACCCATCCACAAGCTTACCACAAGACAAGTCTTCAATATCATCTCCAACCAGCATCTATACAGAGCAAGTAATCACTGCTCTCCGCAATACTAGGAACACAGCCTCCATGGGACCAGATGGCATTCCAGCATGTGTTCTTAATGTTCTTAACCAGTGAACTACTGCACTAGGCACCTTATTCAACCACAGTCTGAGTACTGCCTTTATTAACACAGATTTGAAATCAGCAATCAGTTTCCCCAGTACAAGTGTGGATCAGCAATAGATTTCCATGGATGTCAGATACAAGAACAGAGTTGACATCCAAACACTATGTCTGTTCCACCTTGGTTTTCTCAAGGGTAGGTTGTGCATGCTAAACCTGGTGGTATTCATTAAAGTGACCAGAGAAATAGCATGTGTGCACAACTTTGACTTTTTCTGTCTTGGCTTGGCCAAGGCCTTCCACACAATACCACAAGTGTGCATCAGTGAGAAACTAACTCAGGTTTATATCAACTCATATGTTGTCAGGTGTGTTGCAAACTATCTCACATTCCACCAACACTCATTCAAAGTGGGAGAGTTCACCTCTAGCAGCAGAACCATCACCTATTGGTTACCCCAAGTGTCAGTGCTGTGATCATTCATGTTTGCCATGTACTTTTCAGAAGTCCAGACCATAACAGAATGTCTGTGGCAAAGTTTGTGGATGAATGCAGCTTAGGTGCTATCACTGAATCCTCTAACCATGTGAGTGTTGTTCAAAATAGGCTTACACAGACTAATGACCCATGACAAAGCTGTGCTGTTCAACGAACTTCAAATAAATGTATAATAATTTTCTTTGGTATTAACAGTGTTTCAGTTTATTATGACATAACCCTGAATGCCCTAATCACCAGTTCTGTATTGATAGAACTGGGAATGCAAGTAGATTGCAACATGTCTACTGTGGTGAGGAAGATTTTCTACATCTCGCATCAGATTACCAAAAGCATTGCAGCAGTATCACATTAAGTTCTAAATCCCCTAGAGTTATCCCTCCTCAGGGCTATTCTTGAATATAATGTTCCCTTTGATATGTAATGTAACAGATACCTGCAGAAGCTTGGCAGACCTCAGAGATTTCTAAGTTATAAAAATCAGGGTGTCAAACATGTGTCTTATATGGACCTACTGAAGTAGCTATCACTGTACTCAGTATGATGTATATTACATCACAGTGACTTATGTATGAATTACAAGGCTATTTCTGACCCAATTGTCATGGAAATGCTGCCCCTACACATGTCATATGGGACTACAGTAACCTGTTCTGGGGTTGTCCATTTAGACTGACATATATTGGACATGTTGCAGAGATGGATACATCTTCCATAGATTGCCACTCCTTTGGAATAGGCTTCAAAACCATGTCAAGCAGAGCACCTCCATGACCCAATTTTTATCACAGCCTGGATGACTTGATGTGAAATCGTTAATGTTGACCCTGGATTGCCCCTGCTTCTCACCTGGACATAGGTAGTCCTTGCTGGACAAATATTGGCAATACATGATATCTGTCATCAAATTTTATATTATGATTTAATGGCTAAACTTATAAACAACATCAGGTCAATAGACTAGTAACATCCTATGTGCCTATGAAGCTATGGTGATGTACATGGCAGACATACCATTGTACTGTATTACTGTTTTGATGAGATTTGACCACAGTGCTGGCATACAAGTCTGAGATCAAAAGCTCATGTTGTGACTTCTAATGTGCACCATAACTCTGTAATGAAATCATTACAGAGAAAATTTCTAAATGTATGAGACACATTGCAGTTGTTAAATTCACAGCCCTTACAAGAATATCATCTATAAAGTAGTGAAATGATGATGCTAGCATCTGTATAACTGGCCAAGTGCAATATAACTGACAGTTGCAATCATCAGTTCAACACCACACATGCAGATGTAATCATCATTTTTGTAAATAGTCACCCTGTGCATCAGACACATAGCTTTACTATCCCTGAATCAAAAAAGATAGAAAACAAGGATATGGCACAGTTGTCATCACTTGCACAGGGTGTTGTGTGCATGTGCAGGAGGCCTACATTGGCACAAAAGGTGTGTGAGTATGTGTGAGTAAGCAAGGGAAGCAGGCATGATGGATCATAAAAATATGTGTGTGTCTGGAGGTTCCCTCAGTGTCACATTGTTGTGTAAGTGTCTGCACAGACAAGCCAAGCTCAGTACTAGCTCTATATGTCTCTATGTTGGAGAGCTGTGAGCCATGCATGGTAGAGTTGACAGTTTGCTGTCACCCATGACCATGAGAACTGGCTCTGCTAGGAGTTGCACTGGCAACTCCATGCCCAAGGTCAGATGCAGGGTTACTACCTAAAGGTGAATGATGTCTACTGGATGTGCTCCCTTGATGGGAATTCCCAGGACCATGATCCTATGGCCAGCCATGTCTGGGTGTGGACAGCACACTCCATGATGGAGCAGTGGAAGTACTGCCACTATGGGACCATGATCAGACATAGTCGCATTGGCTCATAGCAAATTTAGTTGCTGATCTACACCCACAGGGTTGACTTTCCCCTCCCAGCAGATGTTCCATCATAGACAATGTGCGTTCCATGACCGATATTCCACGCTTCACCACAGACTTCTCCAATGTGTTATTCATCTGTTCTATGAAATCAACAACTCTGTGGAGGCAGTCACAGATGTCAGACTGTGCCACATCTAATACCCTGTGGATTTGTCTGAAGTGCCTTTCAAAATGTACCTGTGCCTTCACAATGGCCCTAAACATACTTTGAGTTGCACATGAGGAGAGACACCTACACCAGGTGGAGGAGGGACAGCAGGCCTCCTCCAAGCACCCCTATCAAGCTTCCTATGTGGCACCTCTCCATCAGTTTGGCTATGGCTAGACTCAACAGGGCCTGAAGCCACAGTAGCCACGCTTCCCTGGTCAATGTCCTCACCCATCATCCTATCAAATATCTATGGCCTGAGTGGACTGAGGGTGCATAGGCATACTGGCTGTGTATGAGGAAAATGAGGGAAGTTGCTGGGTGTCAACCTCTGTGTCAGAATCAGCTTCTGTCCCACCAGCTGTGCCACACTTTGGCCAATATCATCATAGTCTGATGAGACACTAACATCAGCTGGCACAGGGGCCACAGAAGCACTTCCATGATCACCTGTGATAAAAGGAAGAAACATAGGAACACCTTAATACCTATACTACTATGCTGTGACATATGCTAATCAATTTACACTGCTGCCATTATTACAGACAGTACAGCAATACATACAGCAGGCTTAAGTGGACACATTATCACATACCAGCTGCAGAAGGCCTATGTTTCTGCATTCCTGATGGTCTTGAAATAAGTACAGGAATAGATAATGGCAACAGTACCACATTTACTAGTAAAACAAGGAGTAATGCATTTACTCATCTATATTTGTAGTAACTGAAATGTCAACAAGAATGTGGCTGACAACTTCAAAATAAGTTTAAAACTGTAGCAATGTTTAAATTCCCCCACCCAAAAAACAACTGACACAGACATAGAAACTATTGAAAATATTTCAGACTGCCACAGTATTCTAATGATGATCTAACAAAGCATACCTGGAAGTGCCTTTTGAGACGCAGGAGTGGTGCCAAATCGAGAATGTACTGTGTCATTGATTGCTGGGAGCTGTCATGGGTGGCAGTGATCACCACAAATTCCTCAGTGGCAGTGAGAGGGGGTTCTACAACAGCCCCATCACTGGTGATCTGGTTCATAGGTAGGTACTAGGCTATCTGCCCGAGGGCATTTATAAGCCTAGCCAGAGTGTGTCGGCTTTCGCCGCCCCATTGATTAATTAACTGATCCTCTGTCAAGCAGAGCCAATGAAGTGATCCCAGGGTTGTATTTTCTGTTACCCATCCACTTGTCAAAGTTTCTCTTGAAGAGTGTTAGTGAGGGGCTCTGCCTAATGTAGTTTAGAATTTTGTTCCAAAGAATGGGGAGTCTCTGTGACAGGAATCTATCCCTCCAGCATGTTCTATTTATGGTTGTGATGAGGTTTAGCTCACTAAAGCGTGTGGCTCGCAGTGACTTGGATTTCTTTAGGTGGAGCATGTCCATCAATTCTGAGTTGGACATGGCTTTGTAAGTCAGGCAGAGATCACCTCTGAGTAAGCAATATGCCACTGAGTACAGCCGAAGTGTTTTTAGTCGGGCTGCATAGGACATATGTTTGAGGCCAGTAATCCTCTTGGTGAGATACTTTTGTGGCCTTTCCACGTATTGGAAGTGTTTTCTGAGGTACATCCCAAATGGGGCATTGTACTCTATGATGGGTCTGATGAGTGACGAGTAGAGGGGCACTATAACCTCTTTATTTCTAGATGTGGACCCTTTAGTAATTAGATGGGCCACATAGAAGGATTTCCTAACTACTTTGGCAATATGATTGTCAAAGGAGGGATTACTATCTACCTGGGTCCCCAGATCTATTATTGCCTCTTCTGTATTAAGGGGGCTGCCACCTATGTGGTAATTCATGAGTGTTTTGTTTTTCCCAAACCAGATGACTATGCATTTTTTGGCATTTGGCTTGAGGCCATGACTTTGACACCAGGTGCCCATCTCAGTAAAGCCCTTTTGAAGGATGTCCGTGTCAGCTGGAGAGTCAGTTATGGCTCTCAGTTTGCAGTCATCAGTGAACTTGGTTAGCCATAGTCCTCCTGTGTTTGCCTGTACTTCTGAGAAGTAAATGCCGAACAGTAGGGGTCCCAGGACCGAGCCTTGTGGGACACCACTTGTGACTGGTTTAGAGTCGGACCTGGAGCCTGCTATTCTTACCATGTGAGTTCTGTCTGTAGGTCAGTTGGCAACCCATCTCATGACGTAGGGGTTTATGTTCAGGCTGGTGAGTTTTTCTGTAATACCCAAGTGGGGAATGGTGTTGAAAGCCTTGGTGGGTCAAGGTAGGCTGTGTGAACCACCTTTCCCTCGTCTATGGCCTTGCTGACTGTCTTGAAGAAGTTAACCAGGTTTAGTAGGCATGATCCGCCCTTAACAAAGCTGAACTGGGTCAGATCAAGTGTTTGGAGGTTCCCAATGTTTTTGTTAATCAGTTCCATGATGATACGCTCCATAGCCTTGCAGACCAGGCTAATTAGGCTTATGGGGCGAAAGTTACCAGGGTCAGTTGTGGCCCCTCCTTTGTGGAGAGGAATAACCATTGCTATGCACCATTCTATGGGCACGTAGCCTGTGGAGAGGATGAGGTTGAACATCATGTTTAGGTGGGGGGTTAGTTCATGCAAGACGCAGCCTTGGACACCATCTGGCCCCATTGACGCTGTGTTTTTGGCTTTTGAAAGGGCTGTTTTCACCTGTGCGTCTGTGATTTCTGGGACACTACACTTTTCTGGTATTGTTGTGGGTCCTTTTGGGGGTGAGAGGGGGGTGAATTTTGCACTGAATCTATCTGCCAGGATGTTGGCAATATCAGTAAGTTCAGTATATTTTGTGCTATTTTGCACTAGTTCAGTGCATATGTGTGAGTTGCTACTTAGATTCTTAACATAGCTAAAGAAGGCATTGTGGTTATCTTTTGAATCCTTGGCTATTTTTCTTTCAAAGTTAGCCTTGGATGATTTTATGAGGGACCTTAGTTTCTTACTGATACTAATCAGGGATGTCTTTCTTTCTTGGGATTTGCTTTTTTTCTGAACTAGTTTCCTCCTTCTATTGTATAGCCTGTTTATGGCAGGGGTCCACCAAACTGGTTTTCTTCTCTTAGAGGAGTGAGTCTTGGTTTTGCTAGGGATGCATGATCCATGCATCCTTGTAGATGCTCATAGAGTGCATTTGTATAGGTTTCTGCATCTTGGGCAGCATTATCCTTTAGCATGGGGGCTGTGAAACCTACCACCTCTGTCTTAAGTAAGGTGAAGTTTGCTTTAGAAAAGATTTTTACTGTGGTTTCCTTAGTTGGGGGTGGTGGTGTGTCCACATCCAGAGTGATTCGTTTATGGTCTGATCAAACCAGTGATGGGTTCAGCTCTGGTGTTGAACACCTGTCACCTATGTTGGTGATAACCAGGTCCAATATGTTTTCACCTCTGGTAGGGGAGTTTACCAGCTCATCCAGGGTGTTTTGTGTTGATGAATTCCAGGAAGCGCTGGGCCTGGGAGTTTATACTCGAGTAGTTTTCCCAGTGAATGGTAGGGTAATTGAAATTGCCCAATATCAGGGTGTTTGGTAGGACCTTCATGTTTTCCAGTGTCTCCAGAAAGGTGGAGTGGTGGTCCTGGGTCATGGAGGGTGATCTGTAGCAGGCCACAATTTACATTGCAGATTTGCCCGATGTTAGTTGCACATGGATGATCTCAGAGGTTTCATGCTGCACCACAAACCTGGATGTGTAGGTATCCTTGATGAATATGGATACACCCCTTCCTTTTGTGTTTCGGTCCGTGTTCTGTGGCTGAAATATGTGGTATGAGTTGTAGCCCAGTAGTGCTGGGGTGCTCTCTGGGGCCTTGAACCAGGTTTCAGTAACTGCACAGATGTCGACGTTCTCCATACTGAGGAGTGCTTCAAGCGCATGCATTTTGATATTTAAACTCCTGACATTGAGTAGCATAACCCTCAGTTTTTTGTTAATTGTGCTGTTTACAGAGGTGGGTTTGACGTTTGAGCCTTGCCTAAAAAAGGCACTATGGGGGCAGCAAGAGCCTTGGCCAGTATTCGAAAGCCTAGGGGGTGACAGGTGCAAGTCGTCTCTTGTGAAGCAACATGGCTTATTGAACATGTCGGCCCAGGCTGACAGACACTGGATCCCCTTTGAATGACACCAGAAGCTTAGCCAATTGTTGAAAATGATCATTTTTTTCTTTATACTGAGGTATCATTCTTGGTGAGGGCAGGATGCTACTCAGGGTCAGGTTCATACCAGCCTGGAGTACATGATCAGAGAGCTCTTCCATGCCTCTTTTCATGTAGTCCAGGGAGGTACGTTTCAGGTCATTCACACCAACATGAACAATGACAGAGTCATATTTGTACTTGTTCTGGAGTGACCTGAGTGCTTGTGTCATGTGGCGGATTCTGGCTCCCGACAGGCAGCTAACAGTTACCTTCTGCTTGTCCAGCCTAGTGAGTGAGACGTCAGTGTGCCTGACTATAGTCACCTATTACTAGTGTGTTAGGTATGTTATTTCGCCTTAAGGCTGTGATTGTGCGGCACACTGATTTTGTGTTTTATGTGTTGTCTGGTTTGTGACGGGAGGTGCAGTTTGTTTGGGTGTCTGCTTTGGAGGTCTCTGATGCTTTTGCAGGTTTTTATTTAGAGCCTCCATGTATGATTTTATGTATTTATGAGTATTTTTTGCCAGTGATGTTTTAGTAGGTCTGTGTGTGGCTGGAGGTGTGGTGCAAGTGTTAACCTTCTCCTCTTGACTGTCAGTTCCAGTCTTGGGTGGAGACAGCTTAGCTTCCAGTTTGGCTGTATAATTGCATCTCTCGCATATGTTAGTGTTTTGTGGTAGGAGAGGGTTCTCTGTGTACATGAGGCAGTTGTAAGATTGCCTCAGGATACCCAGATTCACCAGCTGGACTGGAGAGTACATCTGGAATTGCCCTTTGGTCATGACTGAATAGTACGGTGAGCTGCTTACTCACTTGGTTGGTGAGGGGTGAATAAAGAGCCTTGCCCTGCTGGGCAATCAAGTGTCAGGGTATATTAGTGCTTGCTATTAGGTTTGAGCAAGTGCTGGGCTGTAGGATGCTTTTTGAGTGCTTAGGTTGAAAGTTAGACTAGTTTCAAGGGAAAAACTGAAGAGGAGACAATGGAATTGGGAATAAGTTAACCGTAGCTAACCAGCGCTGCCCGGCGTGCAAAACCATGCAAATGCTGTTTTTATATTAGGGAAATGAAAGAGATAGAAATTAGCCCAAAATGGCCAACAAACTACTAATTTCTGGGTTGGAACCACTCCTCCAGGGACATATAGGCTGCTCAAAGCTCCCATCTCTCACAGGTGAACAGAAAAACTTCCTTCTATCCAAGTAAGGTATGGGGCAACTCAGAAACTAGTATCACAGCCCTGAATTCAGCACTAGCCTGAAAGCTGGACTATACTAGCTTAGAAAGGCAGGAAACAAGGAATGTTTTTGTTTTTTTTTTTTTGTTTTTTTTTTTAAAAGATAAGGCAAAAACAGTAAAAAATACACTTAAAACAGCTTAAAACGACTACAAACAATCAGAAAAGGCTATCACACTTTAGTGTGTAGCCTACAACAGTTAAACAAATTATTTACACAAAAATGACTTTTTAAAAGTGCAGGCAGTCAAATAAGTACAATATGTGAAAAAAAACAAGCTTTTAAATCACAATAAATGCTGTAAAATCTGTGTTTAGGAAGAAAACAGTTAAGTACAGCAAGAAAGTACAGAAAACTGATACTTAATCACTCCAAAGTCTCTCTTCTAAGCTAGAAGGCTTGTATCAGTTTAAGCCTTTCTAGTGCTACCCAGTAGGTTAGTTACAGGAAAGATGGGAAACAAGTGCAGATGTGGTCTTTTAAACCACAAAGTTGAAAGAGATGGACAAACTGTCCAAATGGTCAATAAACTACAATGTCTGGGCCAAGAACCTCTCCTCTCGTGGTAGACAGTCTACCTAGTGCTTACCACTCCCACTGATAAGCTAGAAGGCTTTCCTCCAACGCAGAAAGGCTTGTGGGGCTCAGAAGCTTACCAACAGTCCTGGATACAGCAACTTTGTATCTGGACTAGGCTAGTTGCAGGAAAGGTGGGAAACAAGTGCAAGTGTGGCTTTTAAACCAGAAAGTTGAAAGAGATGGAAAAATACTGCCCAAATGGCCAAAAGCTACAATTTCTTGGCCAGGAACCACTCTTGTTGTAGTAGATACGCTACCTAATGCTTACCACTCCCACTGATAAGCTAGAAGGCTTCCCTCCAACACAGAAAGGCCTGGGGGGCTCAGAAGCTTACAAAGAGTCCTGGATACAGCAAATCTGTACCTGGACTAGACTAGCTACAGGAAAGGCATACCACTGCAGCTGCACACCTGTGCATCATATCTGTGGCTCTGTGGTGTACCTGCTCATAGTTGCAACAGTATTACCCAACAGAATTTATGTTATGGACTAATTCATTCCAGAGAGCGGTACACTCAGCGATATTGGCCCACCCCCCTGGCCAGCAGTACTGCATGATGTTGCCTTAAGACCTCAAGGATGAGGTCATTCTCTGCCTCAGTAAATGGGGGCCTATGTTGAACAGACATTTTTTGTCCTAAAAGATGAAAACATAATGATACATATAAGGATCACATAAGTACAAATTAAGTGTTTACAGATAAAGCAGTAAAGGAAGGCTGTCGGTATTTACCCCTGGATAAACATGAAAGAGTCAGCATATGACCAAAAATAACAAGAGGAAGAATAGAAAATGAGGGGAGTAACAAGAGAAACATATTATTTGTGCCATCGCAGGTAGTCAGCTATGCTCACTCACCCAAAGTAATAGTCCATTACTGTTTGTGCCACAGCAGGATCTCATCTTTGTCCCCCCACCCAAACAAACAGGCTAAGTACCAACCAACTTTGCTAACCAAACAACTTTGAAATGCTAAAAGTGCTATCAAAAGACCTTTCTGTGAAACGTGTCTACATAGTTATCACACAGCATTATATGTTCAGATTTTCTACATTTTCTGTACGTCTAAAATGGTTTGACAAGCAAGGCCATGCCATGATTACACTGCTAAGTTATGCCTACAGATTTATTGCACATTATTCTGAAATACATTCCAGCATGTGCATTATGTAGGTAACAAAATGGGCACATACCTGCTGGAGTTCAATACTCCTCTTTAGAGATGTACTGTTCCAAAGAAATGTCTCACTGAGTTAAACAGTGCAGTAACTCTCATCGACATCAGTTTGGTTAGCTACACATTGGCCTTTTTATAATGGAGTACATTAGCAATGAATTGCATCTGTCTTAGTCTGTGCTTCAGAGATGCTAATTACAGCATAAACAAATCAACTGCATGCTAATCAACCAATCCTGTAGATCCAGTCACGATATAAGCATCCATGTAGACTCTATGATGTTTTTTATGTGGATTTCAAAATTAAACACTAAGTAAACATAGTCTATGCTGCAGGCTGAAGCCAATGCTGCTGCTGCTGCCAATAGATTTAGGCAGAGAAGGCAAAGGCTTTGCAGGCCAGGGACACAGTACAGGAACTGTGAGACCTCTGGTAACCTTGTCTCAGTGCCAGAGATAAACATAGGGAACCCGTCCCAGTGGAAACTAAGGTATGTGTTTAACTTTGCATCTTAACCACAGGTACATTTCACAGACTAAAAGGGGATGTGCTTGGTCTGTCATAGGCTTCACCATCCAAAATCTTCCAAAAAATCATGCATGCTATGCTTCAACATGCCAGAGAGCACATATATTTTTCCATTAGTTCTAAAGAGAGAGCCACACGAATGCTACAATTGTACCATGCAGTGCATTACCCTGAAGTAGTGTACAGCATACATTGCAGTTATGTACACATGAAATCAACACCTAGGGAACAGGGTAGGTCTACATTAACCATAAGGTCTACCACTCAATCAACTGGCAAGTCATGTAATGGCAATAAAATCATCTTGTGCATGTGTGCTGGCAACCCTGGCAGTTAACATGACTCCCATATGTGTCACACTTCCCAACTGCACCAGATGTTTGCTATGGGGGATATTCAACAGGCTCATTTAGGGATGGACGCATGCTATGCACTGGAGTCATGGCTGATGAAACACATCAGAAATGCACACACACACACACACACACACACACACACACACACACACACACACACACACACACACACACATACACAAGAAAACCTTAATGAGGCACACAATCCAACTTGTAATATCATAGATCAATGTTTTTGAGTTGCTGCAGTCATGGTTCCAGTGCCCCTCATACACCTAACCAAGGCATCCATTACAATCCACTGACATGTCCCACAATGTTCACAGTATGTGCTATGCTACCCAAGTTAATCTTGTAGAAAGAGCCACAGCAGAATCAGCAATGGGAAGAGGAATACATCCTCCGAACAATGCCAAGGTCACCACAGCCACAGGCCAATGAGGAGTCAGAGGAGGAAGCAGCAGCTGCTGTGGTTGTAGAAAGACATGGGCATGCTCAGCATGTCCTTGCATTGGCTAGGAGACAAGCCATAGCACACTGACTCACCATCTAAGAGCCTAAAACTGTCCTCCTAATTCACCATACTTTTGTACTGGGAAAGCATTACAGAGAAAATTTTGACAGTAAGGATACACACTGTAGTTTCTGACTTCATACCCCCTCACTAAATCAAACAGGCAGGATTCCAAACAAGCAGGGAAACCAGAGCAACATATTCTTCTTTGTGCCATAGCAGAAATGCACCTTTGCTCCATGCCCCCAAATGAGCACTCTATGTTTGTTTGCGTCATCCAACCTGGCTTTCATTAGTTGGCAACTGCATATCATATTATTCCCACTTAATATCCTTTGCCATTGTAAGTGCAATGATATTGAATGGTTTACACACTGTATGTCTCAGAGTACTGATCAGATAACTGCTGAATGACCAAGAAACACAGAAATGTAAGATAGTGCTGCATATTTGCAAGCAATAATCATAACTAAGTGCAGTATGTGCAAAGATGAACCTTTTTATTAAATGTACAACTAGCATGTAATATTTTAATATAACTGCACATTCTGCTTAATTTGTTTGTGTGTTGAATGAGTGTTGCTGTTTGCTGCAAAGGTGTTTTTGTGAAAAACAGGGTTAAGGCACCCATCTGTGCTCTTAATGTGCATTGTATGGCTATTTGGAATCCAGACCTACGTAGGTATATTTCATGTATACTACCATGTGTTGCTGTACATGTCATACATTGATTTGTGCTTCTGCCTGTTTTTAATTGTTTTTTTTTTTTCTTAATTTTGGGCCACTGTTTGACCGGTACTGAGCTTAGCACAAATAAGTTTGGTTATGCTTAGCTGGTTTGCACATATGCGGCACTGCACAAACTTGATGATTGGACCAGCCAGGTAGCAGACTGGACTCGGGCATCTAAAAATAGACATCATATGCATTCAATTATTGTAGTTGTCCCTGATGAAAACTCACTAAGCGTTGTTGCTCTGCATGTAACAGCATGAACCTCACAATTAATACTAACATAGGAGATGGTCATGTAACTTATTCTGTGGCTGCAGATGTTAAGTCTAGGGCTGAAGTCTAGATGGTCCTGGATTCTACTACACGGTTTGCAGCCTTTATTTTACTGTTGTGACATTGCAGTTTATAGCAATGAAATTAAACATAGATAAGTGTTTTCTCAATTTTCTTGTGGCAACAGCTACAGACAAATATACATAAGGTCCAGGGTTCGAAACCAGCATATTCCATTCTGTTTTAACGATGTTCCACTTCACATTAGAGTCACTCTAAATTATAGCAGTTGACCTAGTGTATCTTATATATGCTTATGTATTCATCTCTGTATTGGCTACCATCGCACAATCACATTGCCTGTGTTTACGCGATGCACATAATTTTCAAATGTTGCAAAATCCAAAAGTGCATGTTCTCAGTGTCTGCAAGAACTGGAATTAGCGGGAAGACATCATTGTAGATTGGTCTTGATCTGTAATAGACATGGCTGGTGTTTGCAGAGAGGCTTTGAAATTTTGTTCTCAAAGGTGAGGTGTGCAGGAGTCCAAAGTGTGAATGATTATGGGCCCCAGCTTTTGCAGGAGCACTATCATGGATCAGATTATAAATTAAATGCATGGAATAGTTTGGGCCAGGCTTTGACCAGAGCTACTGGTATCTCCCCACTGTTGAACAATGTAGAATTCAGTGCAGAGACCTCAGGATGAAGAAGACAGATACCCTCTGACCATTGGATCGGGGAATATCAGACTGGTGGCACTCCACAGATGTGTAATTATCACTTACAGGCATTAGTTGTAAGAGTTAGAAGTTGCATTTGTCCAGGATTGGTATTCTTAATGGTATTCTGTTCTGTTCTGCATTTTCCACAGCCCCTACAGATAAAGCACTGAATCAGCCAACCTATGAAGCAAGAATGGCACGGATGCGAGAAGCATGTGATATGTATGCATCCAAACAGTACTGTTATTAAAAGTAAAATCAGATTTTTGTGTTAAACACTTGTACCACATTGAGTATGCATCTGTCAGCTGTAAAAGAAAAGCATGCATGCATTAGCCTGTAGGCAATAACAACAGTCTAGTATTACAGATTAACAAAAAAATGAAGAGATATTCCCTTTTGCTGCGGTGAACTGTCCAATAAATAATCCACAAACCAAAAGACAGCTAGTTCACCCAGGCTAACACTGTGCTGAAAAGCAAATAAACTGTCTGTGCAATCCAGTAATAAAAGTTCTGTTAAAATCCAGAATTTAATGAAAAGAATGAAATAAAACAAAATAAGAACAAAAATAATAAAAATTAAGTCCCTTATCCAATGATAAGCACTTTCGAATAGCTCTTCTTCAGATCATATAATCAAATGGGACATTCATCTGTATATATAAGCCAGTCAAAATTATTCACCCAATGAGAATATCAACACCAAGGTTCTAGCCAATCCATGTTTGGATTCTCCATCTGATTTGCATAAACCGGGTTAACAATCCCATTTTCTAAATGGATGCCTCACACAGCTTGCTAATGTTCAGTACTAATGAAATATGCAAAGTAGGTGATGTTAGTAACCAATAACACTTCCAAAAGAAATAACAGATGAAGCAACTAGCTTTCATGCATACTTAGAACCATGCCTCACACTAATGTATTGAAGTCAGAATATGCAAAATAGGTGAACTAAACAGCCAATGGTGGCTTCCAAAAAGCAGCAAAAGACAAATCTGCTAGCCTTCATGTATTCTTACTGAAAAACTTGTCAAATAATCCCAAAAGCAGTTCTTTACAAATTTCTAATATTCAGTAGAGGAAAAATGGCACGAACAATAAACGGATGATCTAAGTAGCCAATGGTGGCTTCCAAGGAGCAGCAAAAAACAAATCTGCTGACTTTCATAAATTCCTATTATGAAACTTCTTTTCTTTAATCTAATTAACCCAAAAGAAGTTTTTCACATATCTCTGATGTCCAGTGATGGGGATGACAAAAAAATTATATATATAGTAGTATGCATCACTATCAATAAAAAATAGGTGATGTCATTACTAAAATTTCATTTCTCAAGACAAAAATATAGTAGGACAATTACTAAGTGATAATAAATGTCAGGGCTCCATGTCTTGCATGGCCACATTTGTACCTCGATAAATTCACATGGTGACTGCCTATAAGTTTTTCCTGAGAAGAGTATAGGTATGTTATTTCACTCTAGCAATGTATGCAAATTTCAGACTTCATTTAATCCATCCAAAGTCAGTATATATAAGTTTCTGACGTCATCCCATCCATTCAAGATCAATAGGGAACTTTTACTAGAATTCCACCAATTCACACGCAATATTAACTTTGTGGATAATTCACATATTGAAAGTGAAGTTCAGAAACTCTCAGCAGAGCAGGAACTTCCAGCTTCTGACAACATTTTAACTAACACTACTGAAACATCTACTTCAGGGGCTATACCTAAATTAAAGGGTGCCCACTTACCAGTCACCACTACTTTGCCAATTTTTCTGAAGCAGAATTATTATACAAGCAACAGATTACGAAGTCAAGACCGGAAGAGGAAAAAAACCCTGATGTGAACAAATCATTGGTGGTGAATATATCCAGTTGTGTTTTAACGGCAGCTGAACAGTCAATATTGCAAAAAGGTTTGACTTTTATTCCCTCTTTTAGATCTGATTTAAGTGAATTCATCATTGATCTAAAATGTTTTGGTCGAAATGTTACATTGAAGAATATATTTGGTAATAAACAGGAGCTCAACAAGAAACCAAGAAAACCTAGCACATTTGTACTTGTTAGCCACCTGGCAGTTGAGTTGTTTACAAGATTATGTACCAATGAAGTAGAGAAATTGAGGTCAAATCCCCATACCAAACATTTCAGTAACATAACCTCAGAATAGAGGGAAGCTATTCAGCATTTACAATAGAATAGAGAAGTTATACTGAAATCAGCAGACAAAGGTGGAGCTATAGTAGTTACGAATTCCTCATGGTATTTCAGTAAAATGGAAGAAATGTTAAAGGATTTGAAAACTTATACTGCTGTTACACCGTTGGATGTTAATCGAGCTATACATAAAGTTAGATCATATCTACATGATATGGTTTTACAAAGGCAAATTGACTTAGATCTATTTAACTTCCTAGATGTCACCAATCCTACAGTTCCCAGTATTAATGGCTTACTGAAGATACATAAAAAGCTTCAAGATCCACCATTATGTCCTATTGTTTCCAGCCAAGGTTGGATTACAGAAAATATGTCTTTATTTGTAGAAAGAGAACTGAAAGAAATTTTAAAGAATCATGGTACAGTGTTAAGAGACACAGATGACTTACTTCATAAATTGCATCCAGTGATGGAAGCAATAATGGCTAAATCTAGCCTTCTTCTTACCACATTGGATATCAATAATATTTTCATTACCATACTGAATGAAGCAGGTAAAAATTCAATAAGAAGACTAATATCTGCAAGGAAGAATGCATTAGAGACTCTAACTATTTGTGACCTACTTGAGTTGATTCTGGAGAATAACTTTTTCTTATTTGGTGAACAAAACTATTTACAGAAATGGGGGGTTGCCTTGGGCACCCCCTGTGCCAATAGTTATTCGAACCTAGTTCTAGTTCATTAGGAGTTGGAATTTGTTTTAAATACTGACAACCCATGGTTTGATAACATTCTGTACTATGGACGTTTTGTAGATGACTTGTTCATCTTATGGAAAGGAAGTACAGAGCAATTTCAACTCTTCCACAATTATTTGAATACAGCCACCTCATTCTTGACTTTTAGCTCTAACTATTTTAAACACACAGTAAGTTTTTTGGATGTTAATATTATGCTTAATGAAATAGGAGAACTAGAAATCGAACTACACAGGAAAAGTATTTGGCATAACCATTATCTGCTGAAAAGTAGTATGCATCCTAGACATATTTCCAGAAACATCATGAGAAATGAAACTAATAGGATTTATAAACGTTGTAACCAAGAGGAGACACGTAATAGAGGTGAGTCTGTTACAGGAAAATTTGAAAGAAAGAGGCTATAAGGGGAAAGATGTGAGGTTACCAATGCAGGAAAAGGAAGATAGGAAGAAGGATAAAGATACACTGACCAGATTTGCTTTAACTTATAGCACAGATAACTATCAAATTCAGCAAATAATTCAACAGTTTTGACCGATTTTAACGCAAGATTCCAAGTTGAAAGATATAGTGGGAGAAGGACCACGTTTCTGCTACAAAAACAAGAGGAATCTGAAAAGATTATTGTGCACAAATACACAAAAGACAAAGCGGATTCAAGGACAGAAGGGGCTTTCATGTGTGGTAATTGCAATATTTGTACTCTGATAGATAGTAGCAACAAGTTTGAGCATCCAAGAACGAAAAGACTTCATACATTTGATGTCAAAGCAACTTGTACCACAAGCAATGTTGTTTATCTGGCTACATGTAGATCATGCCAGTCATTTTATGTAGGCAAAACTAACCAAATGCTTAAGAAACGCATACAGAGGCATCAAAGGGACATTGTGAACCAAGATGTTCATAATGCCCTAGCTAATCATGTCAGTCAGCATAAAAATCACTTGCTTTCATATAAAGCTATGGAGACCATGCATATTGGCCCAAAAAAAGGGGATATTGAGAACATAACTGAACTTAGGGAAACCAAATGGATAATAAACCTTAGAGCTGATCAACATCCATGGCTGAATAGTGTTATACCATTGAAACCTGTCTTGAAGAGACGCAGATCAACCATGAGCTAACGAGATCATAAGTGATGAATGATAAATATCTGAAGAGACATGGTGGAATCTTAGTAAAATTTCCTATTGATCTTGACTGGATGGGATGAAGTCAGAAATGTATACATATTGATCTTGGATGGATGGAATGAAGTCTGGAATTTGCATACATTGCTATAGTGAAATAACATACTTATTATTTTGCTTTATAAGAGCATTTATATCTTAATGGAAGTTTGATTAAGTTCGATTATGTTAGTGTCAAGATTAGAAGATTTGATGCTGTCGACATATGCTATTTGTAGTTTAATATACCCATATCTTTCCTGCTCTGGTTTCATCAAAACAAAACTGGACAATATGATAAACATCTGAACAGAGATGGTGGAATTCTGGTAAAAGTTCCCTATTGATCTTGAATGGATGGGATGGAGTCAGAAACTTATATATACTGACTTTGGGTGGATGAAACGAAGTCTGAAATTTGCATACATTGCTAGAGTGAAATAACATACCTATACTCTTCTCAGGAAAAACTTATAGGCAGTCACCATGTGAATTTATCGAGGTACAAATGTGGCCATGCAAGACATGGAGCCCTGACATTTATTGTCACTTAGAAATTGTCCTGCTATATTTTTGTCTTGAGAAATGAAATTTTAGTAATGATATCGCCTATTTGTTATCGATAGTGATGCATACTACTATATATATTATTTTTTTGTCATCCCCATCACTGGACATCAGAGATATGTGAAAAACTTCTTTTGGGTTAATTAGATTAAAGAAAAGAAGTTTCATAATAGGAATTTATGAAAGTCAGCAGATTTGTTTTTGCTGCTTCTTGGAAGCCACCATTGGCTACTTAGATCATCCGTTTATTGTTCATGCCATTTTTCCACTATTGATTATTAGAAATATGTAAAGAACTGCTTTTGGGATTATTTGACAAGTTTTTCAGTAAGAATACATGAAGGCTAGCAGATTTGTCTCTTGCTGCTTTTTGGAAGCCACCATTGGCTGTTTAGTTCACCTATTTTGCATATTCTGATTCCAATACATTAGTGTGAGGCATGGTTCTAAGTATGCATGAAAGCTAGCTGCTTCATCTGTTATTTCTTTTGGAAGTGCTATTGGTTACTAAGATCACCTAATTTGCATATTTCATTAGTACTGAACATTAGCAAGCTGTGTGAGACATCCATTTAGAAAATGGGATTGTTAACCCAGTTTATGCAAATCAGATGGAGAAATCCAAACATGGATTGGCTGGAACCTTGGTGTTGATATTCTCATTGGGTGAATAATTTTGACTGGCTTATATATACAGATGAATGTCCCATTTGATTATACGATCTGAAGAAGAACTACTATTCGAAAGCACTTATCGTTGGACAAGGGACTTAATTTTTATTATTTTTGTTCTTATTTTGTTTTATTTCATTCTTTTCATTAAATTCTGGATTTTAACAGAACTTTTATTACTGGATTGCACAGACAGTTTATTTGATTTTCAGCATAGTGTTAGCCTGGGTGAACTAGCTGTCTTTTGGTTTGTAGTATTACAGATTAGTCATAGGTTGTTGGTTCAAACAACACACTTCCCAACTATACAATACTGTTATGTTTACATCAATATTGCAATGTAATGTCTGACCTATAAACCAGGGCAAACAATAACCTGTTGTAAAGTGTAATCAGGGTAATTGGAACATGCATATGTATAATATATGTACATATTCATGATTGCTTGATGCAATTGGTAATATATTGTGCATCTGATATGAGCTTGACTGTCTTAACAGCGTAAAAGTTATTTGTTAAGAGTTGTTAGTGTTAAAAGTGAAGGTAACAGAATCATAACTCTCAACTGTACAGATTTTCGCAGACTATCTAGAAATTTAATTTATATTTTTGTTCTGTTCCTCATAATTGTGGTTTCCTGACAAATCACTTGGATTATCTGAGGACTGAAGTCACTAAATAATGACATACATTTGAGTTTCAGACTTCAAATCATTCAATAAATGCATGTTAAAACAAACCCTGTTACTGTAGCAACTTACTGAGTTTATAAGAGTAATATTTCATATATGACCCTATTTTTGGGTCTTAGTCCCCACATTTTGTCAGGCTTTTCCAGACACTAAGAGGCTGAGCGGTATGAGCAGAATAGAACCAAAGAACTGTATACATGTGCATTGTATGCTGCATATGAAGTTAATAATGTTTTCCTTTTTTTTTCTCTCACCCCATCCCTTTTCTTCTTTTATGTTTGATTGTTAATTTTCTTAATTGTTGTTTTATTATGTATAATTTTGTATTTCCTTGTCATATTTTAATTTATTTATAACTGTGTTTATATATTTTTATTTTATTATTGTATATTAATGTTTTTTTTTTATTTTATTACTACAGCACAGCAGGGTAGGCAGGTTCCACATGATCTGCCTATGCTCACTCCACTGGCTACAGCACTAAGGCTTAGCACTTCTAGGCCGTAACCTGGCTGCACCCCCCCCCCCCGCCACTGCCCCTGCACTGACTAGTCCTTCAGATAGTTCTGCCCCAGAGGATAGGCCTGTGGTTCCCTCTGGGAGCAGTAGTAGAGGGGTGATTTTGTCACAAAAGCTGAACTGCCAGGTATGGCATGTAGGATTGTGCACCACAATATTGGTGCATGCCTACACTGAGTGGAAACACTGCTATCCATCATTGTACTGAATAACATAAGGATACACAGACATCGGACACTGCAGCAATTGGTGCAGTGAAGTGACAGTGATGACAGTCCAGTTGGTGAGGACTCAACTCTCATTGTCATCCAACTAGATGCTCATGGGTTGGCAATTTCCCCACCCACACCCCGACCATGGTGTTTACAAACCTCTCATATCCTTCATCAACCCTGTGTCTTGTTTTGTATGTCTTGTCTGTCAGCAATTGCTTCTTCACCTTGCCAGCTTGTCTGCCCCAGACATGCCCATGTTCCTTCCCCAATATTCCTCTCTCTCTTCAAAAAAGAAATAAAAAAATAAAAAGAAGGGCAGCTGCCCCCCCCCCCCCAAACGTCTCATACATAGCTCTCCAATTAGCACACGTCTACTTGACAAACTTAATTTGGTCCATTTGGCTCCACAACACAATTATGTTGTTGTCACCTGTATCTCTGGAGGTGACAGTCCAAATTCAGCTAAGATTCTGTACATGTGATGGGTTGTTACTTTTGAAGAAATTGATAGCTACGGTTCTTTCCTACACCCTTCCTGCACATTCCTGACATCCTTTCACTTGGTTTCTCCCAGTGCTTGGTTTACTTTCCTGTCTCCTCTATTTCTTTTTTAAAAATCCTTGTACAATGTTGTGCTACGCACATCATTGCTAAGCAAGGGCAAAAGGTAGTGATATCAGTTATATAAACTTTGTAAACTATTTGAAACCACTATCATGTAGTACTAACATGTCATTATTACTCCACTGAGTGGATACACAGCTGATGCGACAGATTCATAAGTATTGCACTTTATAAGCGTTGTCGCCTTACAGTAAGACGTTGTCCTGTTCGATTCTCAGCTAAAGTGTCTTCTGCGTGGAGACATGCATGAATGGGCGTACCTTCGTTGAAGGTTGTGCGTCAGGCCTGGCAAGTCGGTATGTAAAAATCTACTGCCAATCATTAGTGGACCGGAGTTCCGCTGTGGCGACCCCTAACCGGGAAAAGCCGAAAGATACAACAACTTGCAAGTATTAACTGACACATACCTGTATTTGAACCCAGTACCATCTAAACCAAAACAAGATAGAATTAAGGCGTTTAATAGATGATGCTGCAAAGTCTGTAGTAGCTGGTGTATTTTACACATTGAATAGAAAATTGCAGGCTTAACTACTGTAACATACACCTGATACTTGACTGAATCTTTGGCTGTGGTAGCAATTGACTTAATGTAGTGATTTTTTGGCCCATATATCACTGGTTTGGAAAACAGCTGTAGGTAATACATTTCAAAACTATTCTTGTTCCTGTTATTCAATTCATCTTTTATTAGCTTTTGAGATGTTGCACGATGCACAGCATGGCACATACATTATTTATAGAGAAAAAGTGCCAGTGAATATTGATTGTAAAAAATACATCTGATAATTAACTGACTCTATGGCTGGACAGGTTAATGCATTTTTGGTGAAGGCAGATGGTACTGGACTCAAAATGGGGTTTAGGCAGCATTTTTACAAGTGTGTATGATACTTTTACATACATTTACTGCTACTAGTGCCTTTTATCATTGCTTACTGATGCTGTGCATAGTGCAGCATCACACACAGATTATTTAAAGAAAAGAAATGGGGGAGACAGGAAAGTGGTGAAATGGGGGGGCAAGCAGGGGGGAAAAGCAAAGTGAACGGAGGGCAGGAATGTGCAGGAAGGATGTAAGAAAGAACCATAGCTATCCATTTCTTCAACAGTAACAACTGATCACATTTACAGAATCTTAGCTGAATTTGGATGGTCACCTCCAGAGACAGAGAGAGGTGACACAACAATATAATTCTGTTGTGTAACCAATTGGAACAAATTAAATGTGTCAAGTAGTTTTTTTTTTTTTTTTTTGAAGAGAGAGAGGAATGTTGGGGAAGGGACATAAGCATGTATGGGGCAAGCAAGTTGGCAAGGGGAAGAAGTAATTGCTGATAGACAAGACATACAAAACAAGAGACAGGGATGGTGAGGGGGACAAGAGGTGGGTGAACACCATGGTTGGGGTAAGAGTGGGGAGATCAAGATCCCATGGATGTCAGGAAGCATAACAGTGTGACTCTAGTCCCCACCCAATGGACTATCATCACTATTCCCTCACTGTGCCGCTGGCTGCAGTGGCCGATATCAGCATCTATGAGGGGTACTCTGTACCAGGATGGAAAGCAGGCTTTCCATCAGGCGTAGCTGTGTTCCCGCTGTGTGGTGTACAAGCCCACACACCATACCTGGCAACTCATCCCATGTGATAAATGCAACCCCTCCATCACTATTTGCAGAGGGGACCACAGGCCTATCCACTGGGACAGAGTTACCTTAGGGCCCAGGTAATGCAAGGGCTGTGTGGGAGGTTGCAGCCAGGCTGCAGCCCAGAGATGCTGGGAATTGCTGCAGTAGCCAGTGGAGTGAGCGTACATGGATCACATGGGATCTGCCTACCCTGCTGTAGTAATAAAATAAAAAACATTAAAATACAATAGTAAAATAAAAACAAAAAAAAATGGGAATAATAAAATTACAACAAAAAAGATAAAGAAAAATATTATAAATAATTATAAAAAATAAAATAAAACACAATTAGAAATAACAAAAATAGGTAACAACAAAGAAATACAAAATTATACATAATCAAAAAATAAGAAAATTAATTTAAAAAAAAGAGAAAAGGGGTGGAGTGAGAGGAGAAAAAAAGAGAGAACATTAGTATCTTCACAGTTAATATACAAAACTTTCTAATATTAATTCACTCTGTTCTGTTACTTTTTATTTTTAACACTACCAGCTGCTAAGAAATTTCTTTATTACTTTGAATACCACCCTGTCCCTAACAGATACACACTACAGTACAGATCAGTTTGCAGCCAGCAATCATTCATGTGTGCATAGATTGCACATATGCATATACCATTTACACTGATTACACTTAACAGCAGGCAATTCAAGCCACAGGTATAGAAGACTGGACTTAAAATGCTATAATGATGAAAATGTAACAATATTATATATTTAATGATGAAACCATAACAATATTGTAAACCGTACATTTTATATTTGGGAAGTGTGATATTTGAATTCACAACCACTGACTACTGTAATACAGCGCTTTTCTTTTGGAATACAGACTAATGCATGCACACTTTCCCATGTGATAAATGCAACCCCTCCATCACTATTTGCAGAGGGGACCACAGGCCTATCCACTGGGGCAGAGTTACCGGAGGGCCTAGGTAATGCAGGGGCAGTATGGGAGGTTGCAGCCAGGCACTTTATATATTCATGCTCACTGTTATTTGAAAACGTGAAACTGTTGCTTTTTGCTACAGACCATGATCTGTCAATCTCTTAGAGCAAGAAATCTGGACAGATCATAAAAATAATGGGGTGACAATGGCCCAAAAATAGAGACAGATTTTAAATGTTGCTGTTACAAAAATGGAAAGTTGCTAAAATAATATGATTTGTGTTAACATACATATTGACAATCATTATTTAGTGACTTGCATCTTCAATGATTTGCCAGAAAACCACAAATTTTATGAGAAACAGAACAAAAAAGTGAGACAAAAATCTGGACATTTGAGAGCTTTGCAACAGATTAATGTATGTATACTTTCTTTTACAGTTGAGATATGCATGCTCAGTTTTATACAACTGTATGAAATAACAACTACGCTCTCTTTAACTGTTAAAGCTACAATATCAGTACTTTTTATATTTATGCATACGTACCATATGCTTCTCTTATTCTTGTCAGCCATACTCCATGGGACCTCACATTTGAGGCCCGTTCCTCAGCAGCTGCGGAAAAAGAAAACAAAACAGAATGCCATTATGAATACCAGTCTTGAATATATTCAGCTTTTATCTTTACTATTAGTCAATGCAATTTATACTTAAACATCTGTGGAGTGTTCCCTGCTCAACTTTCCCTGATCCACTAATCAAGGGTATCCCTCTTCCTCCTACGGAGATCATCAAAGTGATGATGGCATTGTTCACCAGTGAGTGGGATACCTGTTGCACTGGTCAAAACCCTAGCCACACAGTTTCAGGCTTCAGACTTATACTGGGAGCCTGAATAGTCACCTTGCAAAAGGCTTGATCCATGCTCCTTAACTAGGAGCTCAACAAGGGCTTTGGACTCCTGAACACCCCAATGTTGCACTCAAAAGTGCATACCCTCTCCAACAACACCAGCCATGTCTCCTAGAGATAAAGCTCAATGTATAATGAGCATTTCACACCAATTCCACTTTAAATATAAAAGTTCCGACTGATTGCATGTATTGCACTTACTGAGAGTATGCACTGTATGTTTTTTGCTACATTTTAAAAAGCTGTTCCCCACTTACCATTGCACAAACACGGTAAGCCAGTGTGTGTCTATGTGATGATAAACAGAGCACACCTGTGGCAAGCAATGCAATTCCAAGGTTATTTTATATACAGCCAGTTGTGTAACTCTGTTATTCAACTGGGATAGCCGAAATATATTTTCATGAACACTGTACAGAGTATATCCATAGTCGTACTTTTGATACCATATGCACAGTACTCATTTAAATAGATAAAATGACTGACACAATATTAGTGTCTCAGCCCTGACAACTATGGCAGGTATTATAAGTGAGAGTCAGTATAATGTGATGTGGAACAAGAGTAGAATTGTATGGAATATGCCATTTTTGAACCCAGGACCATGTGCACAGTAGTTCTAAACTTACAGCTCTTGCCACAAGAAGGTTGAGAAACACTTGTCTATGTAGCACTTTATATGTATAATTTGCAATGTCACAACAGTAAAAGAAAAGTTTGCACACCCTATTCTAGAACCCAGAACCAGCTGCACTTCAGTCCTAGACTTAACACCTGTTACCACAAGATTTGTTACATGAGATCCACTATGTTTGTATTCATTGTATACTTGATTTTGTTAGCCACAGTACAGCATTGCTTAATGGGCTTTCTTGATGCACAGTGGTATTAAGGGAATGCATCCGGTTTCTATTTTTGGCTGCCTGGGTCATGTCTGTTACATGGGTGACTAGTCATGCAATTGAGGTAAGCAGCGCATTATGCAAACATGGGGGGTAAAGAGAGAAGAGGAAACAATTACACATACAATATTAATTAATAAAAATCCTAATATATATTGAACAAGAGAAAATCAATTGCCATGCCGTGCTGTCACTCAAACACGGAGGACAATCAACCTTTCACAGACATCAACCCTACATGGAAATTCAATCCGCATTCACGAAGAGGTTTTGTGACCAGATGCATTGTTGCGTGCCACAAAACCTTGTTTAAGTGTGCTGCAATACATTAAGATGCATTGCACACCACAGCCACAGGTACAACTTTGCGTATGCAGTAACACTCCATGTAGGCTCTACATGAGCCCTACACAGAGTTTATTGAATTCCGGGATACCTTTTTTACAGACATACCATGTAAATATTGTAAATATGTATGTTTCTTTTATCAATTTAATCATCTTGTTAACATTTATATTTTCTGTTATTTATAATACTTGTATTTCTTTGAAATTTTAATATACTATTTCAGTTAAAGATAAATGATTTCCCTATATTTATCTGTATATGTATGTATATATATATATATAAATATATATATGAAATCAGTTAACATATAATACTGTTTATTACTTTATTTATCCTTACCAGCTTCTTCCACCAGCATTGTGGTTCTTCATTCCTGCTGCTGCATGTTATAGGCAATCTGCTCCTCAGCTATAAAGAAGAGACATAAGACAGTTCTTACTTGTATTTAACCTTGTTCCCATTAATATTACCTATATATTATTTTGTTTGTAAGGCATTCCATCCACTGTAGTTCATGCTTAGTATATGTTTGTTGAAATATGTATTACTATATGAATTTTTATTCTGTGCTATCCTTGCCTTTACTGCAGGTTGATAATAAATTCATAAACTTTTGTGGAATTGTGTTTCAAAATATTATGCTGAGCATGTAACAGTCTGTGAATTGTGTTCAGCCAGAAAGTACTCACAAACAAAAAATGTAGCAATTCATAGAAGTTTTCATTTCCTTATCTATACAAAAGTGTGTGCTCTGATGCTTTTCTTCCTTGGGAATTCTAAGCATATCAGTGGATGATTTAAAAATCTATACACAAGTAATACAGAATTAATACAACCACTCATTTCACACTAAAGTATGTTCTGGTCATTCAGGTGACACTGAGGTCCTCACACCTCTCTGACAACCTTCAATATGAGTAGGGTGCTGTGCCTGACCGAGAATTCAGCCATCTTGTACATGCAGTTAATATTGTGGAACAAATGTCTATCTTTTACAATTATTATATCAATAAATAATTTCCTGGCCTACACAAACAAAATCCTTCCTTTACAAAAAACTGTTTGCATGTAATTAAACTACTACCTAAGGTAATACAATACTAAATGAAATTGTATGGAAATGCAAACCTTTTTTTTTGCTTTCTGTATAAATACATGAAGAAGTGTACTCATGCATTTGTATATCTGTGATTTATGACGCACATATCCAGAGTACTGTTTTAATCATACATATGTATATTTGTATAAGGACAATTATGTTATCACAGAAAAAAGTCCACATATTTGTATACAAATACAGGTTTGTGTACAGATATTTTTATGCTTTTTTTTGTATTATTATAATAACATTACAGATACATATTTCAGTTACACATATTTTGTCTAGCATATACCTTCAGATATACAACTTCTTAATAGTTCATTTTTTAAACCTATGTATAATGTGGCCAAAAAACAATAATACTTACTATATAAATCTGGCCTTCTCACCTCTACCTGATCAACCCACTCAGCTGGTTGGGCCTACATGTCTGTAGGTTGTCGTGCCTGTGATGGTACTGGTGGCACAAGCAGGCAATCTCTGTCAAGGATGACAGGTGCTCACCTGACTCCTGCCAGATTTCAGTCTTTTTCCACAAAATTCTTCTTCCTAATCTTATCCCGATACTGTACTATAAGCTGTACCATTATCAGACTCTCCTTGTCTAACCAGCTTGGCATGCAGCCTCATGTCTTCACAGGTGCTGCTGTCATTCAAAGTGTCAGAACCAGAATGAGGAAGATATGGGTAGGGCTGTAGTCCACAGGTTTGGAACCACTCCCTTTGGGGTGTCACATCACCTTAACCAAAACCTTTAAATCTGCAGTGACATTCGACTAGATACTGCTATCACTGGCAAGTTTGGTTTAACCAAAAATGTTTTGTCACATACATTTTTTTATTAAAGGAATACATTCTACATTAATGATGATTTTTTTTGTGTGTGTGTTTCTGAGGCCACAAATTATTGTGTGTGACAAAATAAATGGATGTGCAGAACCTCAACAGACAAAACATACTTTAAGCTGAGAAAACATTGCATAATATAAAAAAAAAAAGAATGTGATAATTGTTTATTCAGCTGCAAGATATGAACTCATGATAAATGTTGAAGTATCACTTCTTAATAAATGTGCCACTTCAGGAAATTCAATATGTGTATACTTAGATACACACCTAAGCAGAATGTATTTTGGAAAACAGTTAAAAACACGATTGTTTATTATCTGATGCCTGATGACATCATTGAATAGGAGTCTGAGAAGACTCAGCATGGCTTTTACCATCAGTAATGTAAGTACCTGTTATGAAATTAAAAAAAATAATTATTTAAAGATGAGAAGGAATGTCTGATGGAGAGTGATGGTAGACCATGCACTGCACATCATAGCCCACAGACATCACTACATGCATCAATTATACTCTGTGTATTTTTTTGAAATGAAATGAATCACTATCCTGAATGTTGTTGTCCATAGTTCCAGACTAGCAACCACCTCTGTACCTGTGCATGCATATGCCATGTACAGGCCTGCTGTATGTCATCCCTTACTACTGCTGCCAACTGGGTGGTAATACGACTTGAACTGACAGCTGCAGTGATGGCATGGGTTACTTCATTACCAAACTGGCACATGATCATGCTGTGTGGAATACAACCTGCAGTAAACATCCGTGTGCTGTAGCTGGGTCAGACTGAAGGACACCCCTAGACTCATCCAGGCACTTAAAATGACTCTTCGGAGGCCAAAGACCCTCTCAGTGACAATACAGGTCTGGGACAGGGCTGTATTGTAGGCTTCTTCTGAAACTCCACTTTGATTTCTCACTGGTGTCCTGAGCCATGGCTCCAGTGGATATACTGCATCAAAAAAAAAAGAGAGAGAGAGACAGATAGAGGAAAGGAGGTGGGCAGAACAAATGAAAAGTTGTTTATTTTAGTATTCAGCAGTGCATTTTACTAGGGATAGCAACTTAAAATAGAAAGAAGAAAAAAAATATTTTCCAACAAGGTGACCACTAGGCATCCTACCATGCAGGAAGAGGCAGTAGAATGAGCTAGTGTGTCACAAATGGGAATTGTCTACACTGCCAGGACTCCGGGCAGAGATGTTTGTGATGCACCCCCATGCATCACACACACTACCTTGCAAATGAGGGAATGGTAGACTTTCCAATTGCACTGCCACTCATCCCATGGTCCAGAAGGGGCCATAACTGCAACACAGGTGCAATCTATTGCACTGATTACCTCAGGGAAATGTGCCACCCAAAAAAAATGCATGCATAGTCCTTGCTTCTTCCTGAGGTGACACCAGGAAATAGATGTCCTGATCCACATGTGCTAAGAGAACATCCAGGAACTGCTGCAGTATCTTCAAGGGAGAAGCCTGTGAGATACCAAACATGACACCAGTCTGTCTCTGGAAAGGACCAGTGGCAAATACAGTGAGCAATATACATATCTTAGTATCCACAGGAATACGAAGTCCACATATTCCTCCAGTGCCCCAAGTCCACTCTGAACCTATCAAGTGCCTCCTGATTACCAAAGTTACAGTGAGTTATTTTCTGCCTATATCTCTACCTTCTTGGCCTGAGAGTGCCCCTGGGTGCAAGCAGTTTTTACTTAGCTAGGACAAGCAGCAAATTACAGTATCTTTCCAGATTGCAAAGCAGATAGGTTTGACAAGACTCTCCTTTAAATAAAGTATCTGCAGACAGCTCAGAAAAGCAGGAAAAATGTACTGTGAATCACAAACAGGTAAGAGAATGCTTCTTTAGCATATGCTGGGATACATCATTCCTATGTGTGAATTTGCTTAGGGTCATCCACGGCCATCATGTGTTAGCATAAATGGTTTCTTTGAATTGTGGCATAACTGCACTCATTCACAGACAGAGCAGATACCTTTTATGTGTCTGCATAAGGACTATGAATATCACCCTAAATGTTTAGCTCTGAATAGCTATAAATGATCAGCAATTTATTATAAATGATCCTATTAAATGGATTCAGATTTGTAGAAATATGTGCAGACTGAGAATATCTGAGAGAACTCCTTATGATGTAATTAAGGCAAGAGTGAACTCAATATTTATTTATTTATTGCATTTGTTTACCGGGAAAGTCCACTGGGCCTTGGAGAGTCCATTTTCAGTGGAGGCCCGGGGAGAAAAGCTCCACATACAAATAATACAGAACATACAGTTCCAGTTACATAAATGGTTAAATGGCTAATAGGCATGATTTTAAGATAACATAGTATAGTGTACATGTCAGAGTTAACACTGTATTAACAATAAGTAGCTGGGAAATGGAGTGATGAGGAGAATGTCAGTGCAAAAAGACAGGGAGGAATAGGTTCAGGAGTGGTAGTAAGGTAGGTATAGAGAGAGAGGGTGGGTATCAAGGTTGGGTAGGTAACAGGGGTAGGCACATCTGGGATGGTTTGAGTGCTGGTTGCTTAGAAAGAGGAGGATGGGAAAGAAGTTGGTGAAAAAAAGCAGAGGGTATACATGATCTTTTATTAAGTCAGTGATTTCTAAATAATTTTAAACTAGAATTCCAGGTGTGAAATGATCATAAACAAGCATGGTTCACTTGTGGTAAAATAGTCTGTGCTGCAGTGATTCTGCTTCTTTTGTGATTTACAGTCAGGCCATTAGCACAGTGCATACTTTTGACTTTGATGTTAAAAGTAATGAAGGTGATTAGAATTTACTGCACTCTTGTAGTTTTAATTTAATGCAGTATGTGCAAAATAGCTTCTGAGGTACAGAAATATTTGAATGATTCACGACTGTTAAAGTATTCTGGATAATAGTGTTGCCGCTATAGATTTAAGCTTGCTCAGATCGACAAATGCAAAATGAGTGTTAAAAATCATAATATGTATACTACATTTTAAGATGCAGATGCTTATGTGTTGATTTTTTTTGTGTTGCTGTGTATAAAGAATAAGTAAGATAGTGAAATTAAAATGAATAATACTTAAATGAGATATCAGAACACATAAGAAGCACTAATGTTTGTCTTTTTGGAAGTACTGTACTTGAAATTGCAGTCCAGTATCAAGATATTTGTTGAAGCAGGATCCAAAGGGATCAGTTTGAAATGATTATATGAAATTATCATTGTTGGTTTTGTGGAGAAAGTAGTAACAGTTTGAAATTTGAGAAGAATTTGATTGCATTCTGCCTTGTTTTATGAAATGTGTGAAGGGTGCCATTATACTGTGTCTTGTTTTATGACATTTTAGAAGGGTGGCATTGTACCTTTCCTTATTTTATGAAATTTGAAAGGGATGCCATTGCACCATTCCTAATTTTATGAAGTCTGAGAAGAGTGCTATTGCTAGGGTCTGTAGGGTGCTTTATATTAGAATATTTTTTTCTTTATTCTATGGATCCTTTACCAGTTCTATATGTTTTATTTATTTGGTGTTCTCATTTCAAGTAATAATTAGCTATTTCAGTTTCAGCAGTACAGCCATGAGAGAATGCCCTCATACAACTTCTCAGTTATGTATTTGTAACTATCAAGTATTTGTAAATATATAAAGAAAAATGGTAACACAGCATAATAAACACACTTGACAGGAATGTGGTTATATAGCAAAATTCTAAATGCCTCCAAGACAGTGTCTAGCTATATGTATGCACATAGGGCTTCACCTTTGTGATCAAACCATGCATTCCATCCATGAGTAAATCCATCATTACCCAAATAAAGTCAATGAGTATTGCTAAAATAGATATTATTAAGAGTAAGGATATGTATTTGATACTTGGCAGTGCCTGGAGAATAAATCGGACATCACCACAACTTACACTTTTGGTTTCAACTTAACAGTTATTACCTCACAGAAATATTTGGGTGTTCCACTTTTCTCATGTACATCCCTCATAACTCATGCTGAAATTATTACTGACAGTGTAATAGAAATTCAAGTTTATAATGTATCTGTTTGCTTACTGTTATGGCACTAATACCTATCACAATAAATGTACTTATTTCTAGCTTGGAATATGATTTTCCAATCATTGCCCTTTACTCATTTCATAATGCTTCTTTAACTCAATCTACTGGAAACAAATTCCTTTGATTTATTATTTGTTTAATCATAGAGAATAACACTGTGCCAGCTTAAGTAAGTGCTGCTGGTAGCAGTTCATGCTATATCTTTAATACTTTTAAAACTATTTTAAACATGTGCATATTCAAATTTCTTGAAATTGGTAACTGTCCTTCTCTGGAAAGTAAGAAAACAGATTATTCCTTTCAAGGTACACCAACAATGTCTTTACCTGATTTCCATTTATTTTGGCTATTATAAAAAAAAAACTTTTACTAAGCTTGTCCTGGCTTTTTGGAACTCCATTCCAGAGAAATTTAAGGACATAATTGATTTGCTTACATTTAAAAGTAAACTTAAGTCTCACTTTGAAAAATGAAACAAATGCAAATGCTTCATGGACACAGGATAACCACAGTACATCAAACATATACATTGAATTACTCTCTGTAATATTCTACTTTTGTTAATAGCTTGTCAGAGTTCTTGGGCTCACTTTGAAATAACCATTTTCTTATATTAATAGACCTTTGTTCAGTTTCATAATAACAGGCCCATTTCTTTGTGCAGAAATTGCACTTACTAGTTGAACGAACTCGTGTTATAATTCTACCAGCTTCTGGATGTTCTCTGTCTTAGACTCCACAAGTATTTTAAACAGTTCCTTAATGGTTGGGCTAGAAGGGAACACATCACGAAGCATCATAGTACAACCACACCAAATACTGCAAAAGAGACATCTCTTGTTAAGTCCTCAGAAAAAAGGACTACCCCAAATAGGCTATACATTGCAGCTGAATCATTGTGAGCAATGAAATATAGCAAGTCCTTGGCCAACTGCCTGTGCAAATACTACCAGTGTAAGATAAAGTAAAGACTGGAGGCACCAGTTATTTAAAAAAAATATTCTGTAATGCTACAAAGAAAATGAAAATAACAACTCAGATGGGTTTTAGTTCAAATAAATGTATACTTCTCACCAATGTAAATACGTAGCCCTCCCAGCAGCTTGGTAAACAGGCAAAGTTGTCACCTATTACGATTTCTTTTACAGAGGTAAGTATTCCCCACCATCCAAACATGTTTTGGAAATATTTGTTAGCCATTTTAGGTTTAGGGAAATAGTCTGGATGCTAAATCATGTGCTTCAGGACATGGTGTTAAAAGTTAATTTACTGTATGACAGTTTAGATGAATATAGCCAAAAGTTTATTTACCAAATACTTACAAAATAGTAGCTTTCTGTAGGGGTTCTTTGCTCCCTCCAAACCTACTAATCATAGTGTTGCACCTCATAATGCTAGACTAATGAAAATGAGGTCTTTGTTATACTTATTTGAAGGAGTGGTGCACCTAAGGGTGGGAGAAGCACCTTCTAACAATAACTGGCTGTATTTTTAACTAACTCATGCTTCCAGCAGAATAATCTGTCCTGTTCAGGAGGAAGCACTTTAGGTTTATAAAATTCTCATTTATTATAGACATTATATATGGTACTATTCTTTTCTTATTTTTATATATGACCTTACAACCTAATAGAGTTTGGGAATGCTATCTGCACAGACCTTTGTGTGAGATTGTTAAAGCACACATGCATGTTTTCTACTAACTGCTTTTATAATCAATATGCAAAGTATAGTGTTTTTATTTGTCAGGCCTTTGCTAATGAACTTGAAGCATACCAAGTGTGGATCTAGAAATAAAAAAAACAAAATGACTTGTCTTCGATCAGCATCATATCACAGAGGAACGAATCTCTGATTTAGGCCCAGACACCTTGGCATTGTCTAGTACCCTGGTTATTGCAGTACGTTTGATACGATAGAAGTGACTTGCTGATGCTGGCTTACCTATTCTAGGGGACAAGAGAGATGCTGATCCACTACATGAATGACCCAATGAGGACAGGTGATGTAACATACAGCAGCAAGTACCAAGCTGTGCATCTCTGCATAAGTGCAGCATTTTGAATTGTATGGATAGAGAGAAGGGTCATTAGCATGAGACTATATGTATTTCCATTTGATGTACAGAGCAGTGGAATGATATTATCATACAAAAAATTTTGAATGGTTTCCTAAATGATGCCACCCCATGGCTAGCTATCACTCACAAATAACCAATGGTCCAATTGGGTAAAAGGAAGATTGGTGAATGCCAACCAGGCAGAAGAAAGAGCACCTAGAATAAAACAAATATTAAACATATCCGCAGTGTTTATCTAGGGAAACCTATACATCCCAGGCAGACAGCTTTATATTTTATGTGAGGCCATAACCTTTTCCACCACAACTCTGGATCATTCTCCTCATACATTGATTTAACTGTTGAACAGCAATTCTGCCAGCAGATAAAAAAATATATATTATTTTGTAACATTCTTATCACTAATATGAATGTTTGAGTAAGTGAATGAACCAAGACTTTAAAAAATCTTGTTTCTCAGACATGGTTAGATTTCGTACCAAATGTCCTTAATCTTTAATAGATGTTTTTAATGTTTTAACAAAGTATTTTATTGTCCACTTACAGATGACCATTGCTAACCATTGTCACCTTTTTCTTCAGATTACATTAGAGGCTGCAAAAATCAAACTACCTAGACTTCCTCGGGGGACACATTCTTCTACAAGCTCCCATGCAAATATCTATGAAATCTGTGTATGTTCTAATGGGCGGCTGTTCCTGTCCCCAGCAGGAGCTGGGTCTACTTGCCAAACTAACACAAATGTCTGCTAATGAAGAATGGACAGAAATAAGAACTGAATTAGGCCATATGAGGAATACTAATGCCCATCCTATAATTGAATGGTGGCTTCTGCCAGCTTCTAGAAAAGAACTGCAACTCAAAAGGCCTATCAAAGACTTCAGTATGTGAGTGTGCACGAGTGTGTATGTGAGTGTGTCTGTGAGTGTGAGTGTACGTATGTGTCTGTATACACTCGTGTATGTGCGTTTTCTGCTTTTAATGATGTTTCAGTATAAGAAGTCTCAGGGTGACTAACACATTATTTTATCATATCACAAATACATATAGATATATATTTTTTAAATGTCCCAGTTGGATGCAGTGTTTTTGAGTTAACACAGCAAGGCAAAAGTGTTATTTTCATGAGGCAAGATACTGTCTAGTTTTTATAAGTCAATTGCAAATGTTACACTTTGCCTTTTGCTCTTTATTTGCATGTTGACATAGCACCGTTAAAAGTGAACACAAATGAATTTCACATTATTTAATTTAAGTTCATTCAGTTTTGTTGCAGTCAAAAAAATTAATATAAAACATCAATATCTAAATGCCAAAGGCTTCTAGTCTAGAAAGAGTTATTTCATGAACCGACAACATCAGATCCTTTATTTACTAAAAGATATATAGACTTCTTTGTAGCTGTGTGCAATAGTCTTACATTGTCTAAAAGTGTAGTACAAGCCATTTAAACACATTTTCCCTATCCAGCAATATTTTCTTTGGTGCAGAAATATTTTCATACAGATATATAATTTTGAGGTACTATACTTTCTGTATTTACTAAGGAAAATGGTCACAAGAGTTATTTCTTTTTAAATTTAGCAAAACAAAGTGTGTTTTTATTTTTATCGCTTTTTGCCCCTTTACTGCCCAGTACCTGCTAATTGTCTGAAAGTATGCCATTATTTTAACAGTTTATGTATCTCTATGTTTCCATGTTGTACCTCATTTCCTCCCCCATCCTCATCCAGACGTGGTCCATAATTCCACTTTTTTTACCGTAGTGTTTCATTTTTCCTCCAGGCAGGACTGGCCTTTGGTCAAGTGGTGCTCTAGGCAAAAGGTCTCCACAGTACCCCCGCAACATCACAGTGCCCCCATCCTGGTCTATCTACACAATTCAATTTACTGGAAAGTGCCCCTGCTAGACCAGCGCCCTAGGCAGCTGCCTAGTTGGCCTATGCCTAAGGCTGGCTATGCCTCCAGGGATAAGAGGTAGTCACTCCGCAGACTACATGACAGTATCCCTTTGTTTGGTGAGAATCAGGCATTGGTAAAGTAACACATAATTTGGTCCATGAGAAGATTCTTGAGTAACCCCTTCCCATAGGTGGTATATAGACTCATGATAGCCACCATGTCAAGGAGAAAGATTTGCATACTGCCACACATCTACTCTCTGTTTAAGTGATAAGAACACTGTTTCTGCAGCATGAGCCATTTCAGCATCTTCTCCCAATGAGCATCTTTGCACCAGTGGACCAACACATCTCCCTACCACCAGGGTGAACAAGCTACTATCAACCACCCAAGCTCATTCTCATTTGACTGGTCCCACCAGTGCTAATGCCACTAGTTAGGTGCAGGTCACCTAGGTCATGCTTAGGACCTCATCCCACAGTGTACCTCAATTTTCCTTGCAAATGGCATCTCCATTTCAATGAAACAAAAGTTCTGCAGCAATAATCTAGCCACAACGTTAATATTCCTGAACTTAGTTAACTAATACTGTTTTAATTTTAAGTCATTTTACTGTCCCTAGCCATACACTGTGCACTAATATGTAACCTCAGGTGTGTTAACTATTAAACTACAATTCATTTATTACAGACTATATAGTGAAATAAAGCCTTCAGCAATTATGAAACTAGATATGCTACCTGCTTTGACTGATTTGTAAAAAAAAAAAAAAAAAAAAAAAAGTAATTTAAAATCTCACTAATGTTATTGACATTCTTGATGAGCCACCTGTGAAGCTGCCTCTGACTTTACAGGTCTGGACTTAATATTACATCACAAATGTTTGTAGTAGGAACAGCAACCATATTTCTGATTATTTAAAAATCTTATTACTGAGAATCAACAAATTGTGGAAAAACATGCTAGCAAACAGGTATCTAAATACAGAGTAAAATATATACTTTGAAACCCCCCATGTCTGTGCATGTTATCCTGTTTTGGTGCATTGAAAATGATATGCAGTAACATCTGTTCCAATATGGACAGACAGGAACCAGATTCAGAGTGTCCTGCAGATTCTAAAACTTAATGCTAAAGTCCCTTTTTAACTGCCTGTTTAAACATAATACAAGTCTGTCTTTGGGATCAGAAGCAGCACAGCTTTTGAACTTAATTTGCCTTATTGTCTAAGTTTTTCAATCTACAGAAAGGAGAAATAAACCACATTTCACAATAGTAAAATAAAATTAGAGTGGTATTCAATTTTACGTAACCAGCTTAACCAAACTTGGGCATGCATGAGTGCAACAGTCAAAATAGATAAAGGGATGTTTCTTAACTACTAAGTTTAAATGTATTGCAAATAAAGAAGACTGGCTCTGCATGAGGGCGTCAATACCCTAAAATGGATAAAAAAAAAACAAAAGAAAAGAAAAGCATACCCAATATGAGCAGTGGATGGCAAGGTATTTCAGTCCTAGTTCGTTGTTTGCCTCCCATATGGTGCAGTGAAAAGAAACACACAAAACAATCCTCTCCTACCAGGATTACAACAAATAAATGAAAACACATATGACAACCCCTTATACATAACATCCATCACAGTATTCTGGAAAGAAAATAGGAGATCCAGCCATAACTCCCACCACAAAACAGACAGAAAATGAAAAATAAAGAGAAAATTAATATGCCATAGGAAAGCAGAGAAGAAATAATAAACAGATGAAATATAGGCAATAAACTGCCTACCAAAACTTTTCATATGTTAGAAGTACCATTTTGGATTGCTATGTTTGCCATACTGACTTCTTGTGTTGTAGAAAAAAGTTAACTGCAAAACAATTCAATTACTTGTTGTTTAGTAAAACATCTAATTATGTTTTCAGAAAATACATGGTTTTACCAAAACCTTACTTTTTGGTCGGAGACTGCTTTAAATTTTCAAACTCACTGACATTTTGGAAATGCAGTGACCTTACAGATGTCTATGGTAACTGTGAATATACTAGGGTGGTGTTCCTCACAAAGCACTACAAAGACAAAACACTCCACAATACAGAAGTTATCAAAACTGGTTGTAGAAAACTGTTTTCCTTCATTTAGGTAGTTTCTCTGAAGAAATGCTATGAATAATATATGTAAATCACAGATTTATGAAAACTTACAATAAAGCTAAAACATATTAATGGTGGTATACACCTTGAAGTTAATACAGAAAAAAATAAGTTCCATTTTAGTAAGCACAGTGATATTTTACATTATCCTTTCCTTACATGTACTTAAAACTGTTTAATAAGTTTAAATGATCTGAACCATTTAAATTCTAAACAGTTATGAACCACTGCTTCTACTTTTTGAAGCTCACTTTTAACTTATTAATTTTTGCATGGCATTTGTAAACCCACACTTCAGTGCTCCAGAAATTGCAGACTCTTCAAGCCAAAATAATTGCAGACTCTTAAAGCAAAAATAATGTTGTTGAACACATATTTACTCGTACATTATGAAAGGTGCTAGAAGGCAGAGTGAATGCTAGTATTCATCATTTAAATTAATTGATTATTATAGTCAAATTATTGAACTCTTTATTTTAATTTTAAGTGTCACCCTGGTTACTATTTATACTGGGACACATAATATACCATCTCTGTTCAAAGAGGGAAAATGTGCCTATGCCGTAACTCAATGCACTCAGCAAGGAGAAGCACAGCATGTCACTCATGTTTTGGAAAATTGTTTCTTTTACTATTTAGAATACAATGATTATTTCTTATGAGAGCCATTGCTTCAGAATAATAAAGGTTTATTTGTTAACAGGTCTGAATTTTTCAGTACCTGATTTTGTGTTTGCTGGTATGAACTTGATGTCTTAGAGTCTGTTTCATTTCACAGTGCTTTAGGTAAGACTTACTGACAAAAATTAGACATTCTATGGCAAAAATTCATAATGGCAGCCTACACTTTATAATCAAAGTGCTACATACATAGTTTTCAGTCATGAATTCAAAGGTATTGCATCAGTATCCACAGTACATTGCCACAGTATGGCTAATCCGCAGGTAATATAAATTCCTTTCAGAATTAAATTATACAGTGTAGTGATTTTTATTTATTTTTTGCACTGCCAGTGGATTTTAGATTGCACAGAAATATTAGTTGATGTCTGTATTATTCTGCACCCAATGTTGCTTCTTTTTTAGAAAGTAATTACATTTGAGCCAGTAGTCTAGAACCTTAATCAGTGACAAGTGTCAGATACAAATCTGCATTATTGTATTCTATGAAAGATGCTTGACTCATGCTCTTTTTTTTTTCAGTACTTCAAATCATCACTATCAGTAAGGGTTAGTCCTAATACAGTGAAACCAAACTTATCCGTAACCATCTTCATTCTCCGTTTTGAAATTCACAATTATATATTTCTGTACAAATGTTCATTGCCCACAGGAAGCCAACTGCAAGAATTTATTTATTTTTATTTATACCCAAACTCTCCCGGTGAACAAATAGCTTGGGGAGAAAAGCTCCACAGATACAATGTTCTATTAGGACAAATGACACAATGATGGTTTCATAAAGTTTTCAAAAATGCAATGTACAAATATAAATACTACAACAACAGGGGATGCAGAACATATTTAAAAATTTAGCATATGTAGTTAAATATAGTTACATTTGATCAAATACTGGGATTGTCAAGTAAGAATAGGTATGGCATGGTGAAGTGGCACATAGAGGGTAAGTGAGATAAAGAAAGGGAAGCAGGATCTGGGGGTAGGATGTAGGATTGACAGGATAGCATATCTTGACATTGGCAATATAAAGAGAAAGAGGGACCAGAGGGGAAGGAGAGATTGGAGGTGGTAAACGGAAAAGGGCAGGAGATAGAGTAGAGCTAGTGGGGGGAAGCTTGGTAGTTGGTCAGGTTTAGAGCAGGAGCAGAGCCAAGTGTGTGTTGAGATGTTCCCTTAGTAACTGTTTGAATTTAGGGGTATTGTTAATATTAAGTATATGCTGAGGTATACCACTCCATATCTTGGCAATTTTATGAGAATATAAGGAATCCCCATATATATTGTTTGACCTACTGATCTTCAAAAGTAGTTTGTTACTAGACCTCATAGTTCTGTTGCTAGAGTAGGGTTGAACAAGATTGCTAATGGATGGACAGTTATCGGAGTGTAACAGGGTAGAGTGAGTTAGAGCTAGTTCTTTGTAGGTTAACAGGTTGTGGAGTTCTAACCAATTAAGTTGGTGAAATACAGTGCAATGGTGGTGTTTTGCAGGTTGTTTGGCAGTGAATCTGGTTACTTTATAGTAACAAGATTGTAGTTCAGTTAACTCACATTTTCTTAGATTAGTGAAGATGGGTGAGTTGTAAAGGAGGCCAGATAGTAGGTGGGTTCTACTGATGGCGTGTCTAATAGATTCAGTTAGGAAAGGCTTTATTCTATACAGGGAGTCAAGTTTGATGTGTACTTTCTTGATGACTAGGTCCATCATCATCATCATCTTCATTTGGCTGTTCCTGTTAGGGGTCGCCACAGCAGATCACCTGCTTCCATTTCTTCCTGTCCTCTGCATCTTGCTTTGTCACACCATCCACCTGCACGTCCTCTCTCACCACATCCATAAACCTTATCTTAGGTCTTCCTCTTTGCCTGTTACCTGGTAGCTTCATCCATAGCATCTGTCTCCCAATATGCTCAGCATCCCTCCTCAGCACATGTCCAAACCAACGTAATCGTGCCTCTCTGGCTTTGTCTCCAAACCTTCCAACCTGGGCTGACCCTCTAATATACTTATTCCTAATCCTGTCCACCCTCATCACACCCATTGCAAATCTTAACATCTTTAATTCTGCCACATCCAGCTCAAACTCCTGCCTTTTTGTCAATGCCACTGTCTCCAACCCATATAACATAGCTGGTCTCACTGCCCTCTTGTAGACCTTCCCTTTCACTCTTACAGGTACTCATCTGTCACAAATCATTCCTGACACTCTACTCCACCCACTCCATCCTGCCTGTACGCTCTTCTTCTCCTCTCTTCCACACTCACCGTTACTCTGAACTATTGACCCCAAGTATTTAAACTCATCCACCTTCACCACCTCTACTCCTTGCATCCTCACCATTCCTCTATCCTCCCTCTCATCCACACACATATATTCTGTCTTAGTCCTGCTGACCTTCATTCCTCTTCTCTCTAGAGCATATCTCCATCTCTCCAGGGTCTCCTCCACCTGTTCCCTACTCTCACTACAGATCACAATGTCATCTGCAAACATCATAGTCCACGGGGACTCCTGTCTGATCTCCTCTGTCAACCTGTCCATCACCATTGCAAATAAGAAAGGGCTCAGATCTGATCCTTGATGTAACCCCACTTCCACCTTAAATGCATCTGTCACTCCCACCGCAGACCTCACTGCACTACCCTCGTACATATCCTGTACCACTCTTACATACTTTTCTGACACTACTGACTTCCTCATACAATGCCACAACTCCTTTCTAGGCACCCTGTCATATGCGTTCTCTAAGTCTACAAAAACACAATGCAACTCCTTCTGACATTCTCTGTACTTCTCCATCAACACTCTCAGAGCAAAGATCACATCTGTAGTGCTCTTTCCTGGCATGAAACCATACTGCTGATCACTAATCATCACGTCCCTTCTTAACCTTGCTTCCACTACTCTTTCCCATAACTTCATGCTGTGACTGATCAATTTTATCCCTCTGTAGTTACTACAGCTCTGCACATCACTCTTATTCTTAAAAATCGGTACCAAAACACTTTTTACTCCATTCCTCAGGCATCCTCTCACTTTCCAAGATTTCATTAAACAATCTGGTTAAAAACTCCACTGCCATTTCACCTAAACACCTCCATGCTTCCACAGGTATGTCATCTGGGCCAACAGCCTTTCCATTCTTCATTCTCTTCATAGCTATCCTTACTTCCTCCTTGCTAATCCATTGTACTTCATGATTTACTATCCCTACATCATCCAACCTTCTCTCCCTCTCATTCTCTTCATTCATCAACCCCTCAAAGTACTCTTTCCATCTCCTCAACACACTCTCCTCGCTTGTGAGTATGTTTCCCTCATTATACTTTATCACCTTTACCTGCTGCACATCTTTCCTAGCACAGTCCCTCTGTCTAGCCAATCAGTATAGGTCCTTTTCTCCCTCCTTAGTGTCCAACCTTTCATACAACTCTTCATATGCCTTATCCTTAGCCTTCGCCACCTCTCTCTTTGCCATGCACCTCATCTCCTTATACTCCTGTCTACTTTCTTCATCTCTCTGACAATCCCACTGCTTCTTTGCCAACCTCTTTCTCTCTATACTCTCCTGTACTTCCTCATTCCACCACCATGTCTCCTTGTCATCCTTCCTCTGTCCAGATGTGATACCAAGCACCTTTCTTTATTAGCTCTGCTGTAGTTACCCAGCTATTTGGTAACTCTTCACTGCCACCCAGTGCCTGCCTTAACTCATCCCTGAACTCAACCTCACAATTACCCTTTTTCAATTTCCACCACTTGATCCTTGGTGCTGCCCTCACACTCCTCCTCCTCTTCTTGATAACCAACGTCATCCTACAAACCACTATCCTATGCTGCCTAACGACACTTTCTCCGGTCACCACTTTACAGTCTCCAATCTCCTTCAAACTGGCCCTCCTACATAAGATATAATCCACCTGTGTGCATCTTCCACCACTCTTGTATGTCACCCTATGCTCCTCCCTCTTGTTAAAATACGTATTCACCACAGCCATGTCCATCCTTTTCGCAAAATCCACTACCATCTGACCTTCTGCATTCCTTTGTTTAACACAATACCTACCCATCACTTCCTCTTCCCCTCTGTTCCCTTCACCAACATGCCCATTGAAATCTGCTCCAATCACCACTCTCTCACCCTTTCTATGTGTTTATCAAATTTAAGGTCCTTGTCTATGGTGACTCCTAGTCAAGGAGCTCATACCTCAAACCTATACTCCTGACTGCTTAAAAGAGCCCTAAATGTTTCTGCTAGAACTACTGGTTCACTATCTGGTTAAACATTTTAATATCACAATTTTTTTTGTTTAAACATTTTGGACAATAACTCAATAAACACTTATTTAAGAAATAGTGTGTTTGGCAGGAAGAATATGTTCCCTAAAATTCAGACAAAATCTGCATACTAAGAAACTGTGATAGCTTTTTATTAGGTTAAGTACTGATCTATTAAAGCCAATGCAAAATAATGCTGTGGTAAATATGATGCTTTGAACAAAGTAAAGGACTGAACTCATATGTTTAACATATCATGTTAACAGGTCAGCCATCTGAGTCACATGGCATGTAGATTATGTTCCGTTCATCAGGTTTCTATTATATATGAAAAACATGCTCATATGTAAACAATGAGAAAGAAATTGACACTAACTTTTTTTATCTGAAATATGGTTTTCCTTAATATGATACCATGTGAACCATGAATTTTAGAAACTGTTCAAGTATCCATCAGTTTTTGAATGGTGAAATGGTTTAAAATACCTCATAAAATGTCTCATATCCAACACCAAGTGTTACTGACTCCATTTCAACAACCTACACCTACTGTACTTTTATGTAATAATAATGCAAAGAACTGCATGTGTTGGGGATGCTCCTGTAGTACCCTTTGCTATATAATATGACTACTGTTATATTTAACTCATAGTACTACATAAAAGAGTGGTAAGTGGAAACTGGTAAAATGCATGCAATGACTGACATTCACTCATGAAAAATGTTCAAAATTTTCAAGGAATTCTTCTGCTAAAGTAAGAACTGTAGCTTATATCATTGAACTCTGGTGCAGACAGAATTTTATGTCAATTATTTTTTTACATGCACAAATGATACCACTAGGAGCTTATAGTTCAAAACATGCATTTTTTAAAGCCCATAAACTGATAAGGTTTTTCACATTGAAATGCAAATGTGCATCATTTGTACATGAAAGCTTACAGTAAATCCCAAGTTTTATTCATAAATTTATTTTATTGCCTACTTACAAAGAACTGTACACCTACATGATTAATTATTAACCTTGTAGGATATTACATCATAAGCATGAAAAAAGTTTCAAATCTGCAATATGCATATGCATCTGTATTAGGATTTTTCATAAGCAAATTAGCACGCATTAAAGCTTAGTGACACCTCCAAGTGTTTCTCTAATTATATCCTATTGACGGCTAAAGAAGTCTAATGTTATCTATTCATATTTACGTTAATTATGCCAAACAAAAGGCTCACATAGTATCGACTAGGTTTTCCAGGTGTACAAAACTCACAAGGTATTTCCATAAATATGCCAGACAAGTAAATAATATTGCCATAAAAATATATTTAAAAAAAAAAGATCAGCTGGAATGGTTGACCACTTTCATCCCTCAAACAAAGGACTTCATTCAGAACCATTAGTTGACAATAAAAAAAAACATTCATATAATTTATTTAAAAGATTGTGTGATACTATTCATTAGGAATTAAAGAGCCAACTTCTAAAACCAACTAAAACCTCACTAAACCAAAGTGTATACTTAACATATAATAAATTGTTCATAATACATATAAAACCACCTTGAAAAAAACATCTTCAAAACATAATATAATAAATCAACAACTCTAGTTTTCAGAATGGGTGTTGTTGAAAGGTGCTCATTCAGCCCTGGTCTAAATACTGCATTTAATCTAAGTTGCCAGATAAGTGCTCTCTTTTCTGTTTCGCTTTCCCATGAACCACTTCTTGAACTCTTGGGAACAATTTCCAAAATACCAAAAATAAATTTAGTAAAAGAAGGGCAACTAAGGGTGTGTTTATATAGGGAATTGTTTGTAGTACCCTTGACAATCTCATGGGGTATATTCATATATTTGCTTATGAAATTGCCTTTCAGTTTTCCTCATGCAAAAATTGTTACATCCTACAAATAGAGCCAGGTAAACCAATCCCTTAGTAGCACAATTCCCTTCTCCCAACACAATATCCATAGGTGGTGAACCAATATAAATATTAGACTATTCTAAAATATAATTACATTGATTGCATGCATCACAGAACCTGATAACCTTCCTTTTGTTGTTAGGAAAATTCAGTCCGGGATGTTCCAAACATAAGTCTCATGTAGTGTAAACCGATGTAGAAGTTGGCTTTTTAATTCCTAATGAATAGTACATAAAGCAATAAAACAAAGCCCTTGTTGATTTCTATCAACAAGGGCTTTGTTTTATCATTTTATATCTCATTTTAAGTCTTAACAATTAAAGTTTTTATTTTATTCTGAAGAGCATATTTTAGTAGCCTGTGGCGGTGTGTTTCAGTTTTTACAAACTTTTGCTTAGTTTTTGAAACCACCTTTGGCAGTCACAGGAGAGTTTATTTTTCTTTCTTCAACTATTCTGATGAAGTCCCATGTTTGAGAGATGAAAGTGCTCAACTGTTTCAGCTGTTCTGTCTTTTTGTTTTTAAAATATATTTTTATGGGAATATTATTTACTTGACTGGCGTATATATTGAAATACTTGGTGAGCATTGTACACCTGGAATACCTAGTCAAAACTTTTGTTTGGGGTTGCTTGTTGTTTTGTCTGCATATTCACATGTTGTGGATGTTTTATTACATTAATAATTCAAAAACCATGCTGGACACAAGTTATTGAAATATTTCATCTTAAAGCATACATGATGGACAGTAAAACTGCACTAATATTTGGCTTTTGTCAATGCAGGTAAAATATATTAATCATACATATATGTAATGTAAGTTTCACATTTCTATGAATATCTCAACAACCAAATGACACAGACAGATCTGCTTAGCATTCTATGAAAACTCTCAGCTAGATGAAAAAAATTCTGCTGTGACAGTATGTGCATAACTTGAGTAGTTGCTGAGATGCTGTAAGTTGTTTGCAAAATATTACAAACTTAATAGTTACTGTGTTTACTGTAACTTATAAAATCCAGTTTAACACCTAGAACCTAAAGAATACTGCCACTATAAAAATAGTTTGTACTGATGAGTTTGCCTATTACATTTCTTTAGTAACCCTATGATTCCAAAGATATGAACATCTGCTTGAAATGTGAGGACATAGTTTAATTTAATTAGAGTGTTTAGGCTCTGCCCATTGGAAGTTACAGTGCAAACTACTAGAGCTCCATTGGAGGGAATGAACAGGACTATATTATCCAATGTTTTCCTCGCCTACTAGTAAAATGTAAGGAATATTCTTCGACTGAAGATACTCCAGCATTACTTGGTTGCATACCGCCTACTTAGAGTTGATCTCTGCCTGACATACAAGGCCATGTCCAACCCAGAATTGATGGACATGCTCCACCTAAAGAAAACCTTATTGCCTCGAGCCACACACTCTAGGGATCTAATCCTCACCACAACAATAAATAAGACATGCTGGAGGGATAGATTCCTGTCCCAGAGACTTCCCATGCTTTGGAACAAGATTCCAGTCTACATTAGGTAGAGCTCCTTGCTTACACTCTTCAAGAGAAACCTTGATGAGTGGATGGGAAACAGAAAGTTTACCCTGGGGATCACTTCAGTGGCTCTGCTGGACAGAGGCACAGGGAACTAATCTAAGGGGGCGGCAAAAGCCAACACATTCTGGCTAGGCTTATAAATGCCTTTGGGCAGATAGCCTAGTACCTACCTATGAACCTATAATATGGTCTCTTAATGTAAAGAAAACGATGCCAATAAAAATAAGGAGTATAAATACTACTTAAAGCCTGGTAGACATAAAGTACGCACTTAAAATACATGAAAGGATTTTTTAATTGCGTTCATAGACCTTGGTGAAAAGATGGTTATCTCTGAATCACACCAGAGTGGTTATGCAGATAATGCTCTATGTTTTGCTTTGGTTTTGTGCTTTTCTCCGATTAAGGTAACATCATTTCTTTTATATTTGAATCCTATAGACTGGTAAATATAAAGCTTAGGTGTTATGTCAAAAGGAGCAGTCTGAACTGGAAAGAGATGTATACAGTACTTTAGAATATGCATTTTGAAATTAAACAAAAAGGAAGGGCCTCAAAAGTTGTGCTCTTATTTCATTGGGCAATATTATATATCAGAGATCTGCTTTTGTTTGTTTATTTCATTGTTCAGAATTAGGTATTATTTTTAATGGTAAAAATTCAAATTACCTGACTAATTCCTAATGATTTTCCACAAAGTTGTGACCAAATGGAAATCATGCAGTCTTTTTATTGGTAATTTATAACATATATTAATCCAGCAGTTCTAATACTATGAGGAAAACATGCTCATATTTTTTAAACCTAGCCAATTGTGAAGTTTTCTGGCCTGAATTGACATGTTAATATATATGGGAACCAGGCAATTTGGAATCATCATTATACTGAGGAATATCACCCCTGTTTAAAAAACATATGTGCACTTGTCATTAAAAGGTTAACTCTTTAGAAAAATTGAAAACAATTTTTGTTCCCAATGCAGTCCCACTAACTAATATCACTGAGTTAATAATGCATTTAAATTTAACCAAAACCACATAGTATGCCTTCAAATTAAAGCAGCTTACTAACTTCACAGCTCCAGGTTATAATAATAAGAATGGCTGGCATTGCCTCTTCAAAGTCTGCCATGTATTTCTGAAATGTAAAATGCCTTATAAGAGAAGAACATGCAAAAGACTTCCTGTTTATCTAAGTATTTTCTTAGCAAAGCCCCCGATATGGATCACCAATTTATAATTGATCTTAACTGCTGAATTCTTTGTGTAAAACATAATTACAATTGTTTGCTTTGTTGTATTAGGCTTTCATATCAATAAATACTTTTATCCCTGCATTGACTCTGATATACAGATCAAAGACCTATATTATTTTCTAGTACTGGTCCTTGTATAGTGCGAAGGACACCCCCAAAAAATGATAAACTCAGACTGAAATGCAATACTCTTAATCTTTATAGGCTGTAGAATGAAAGTACATGCACTGCTACCCTAAAAGTTTGCTTGTGCAGTGGTGCAGTGGTTAACATTGTCACCTCACAGCAAGAGGTTCTCTGGTTCGATTCTTGGCTGGGATGCCTTCTGTGCGGAGTTTGCATGTTCTCCCTGTGTTCGCGTGGGTTTCCTCCGGGTACTCCGGTTTCCTTCCACATTCCAAAGACATGCATCTGGAGCATTTCTCCCCGGGCCTCTGCTGAAAACAGGCTCTGTGGAACCTAGTCGGACATTCCCGGTCAACAAATGTTAAATAAATAAAAATAAATAAATTATTAATTACAAAAGTGCAGGCAACATTTTCTTATAGATACTTTTTTTAGCATAGCTTCTTGGTACTAGTAACTTGATCAGCAATGTTTGCAAGCTTTATGTGTCATTTAAATACAATGACTGTCATGCACAGTGGTTTCATTAAAGAAATTTGGAAGTGTATAAAATATTTAGATGACACTGCAGAACTAATCAAATGAAACTAGATTGAACAGCATTTTAATGCAGAAACAGAACAGGACAGAGCTTTAAAGAGCAACACATTCTGGGTGTTCAAATTTGCGGTCTGCATCACCACATGTTTCTAGCATATAAAATAGGTAACACACAAATAAAAAAGTCCCTTCTGGTCATACTATGTCCATATTAAAAGAGAGAGCAGAAAATCATATCCCATCCATGTGCATTTTGTTTGCAAAAAGTAATTTTGTCAAAACTATAGAAAATGTTACACAAAAGTTTGTGCAAACATTCATAGAAACAAATTAAAACAAAACACAATGACTTATGTGCTTGCTTTTCTTTTTATTGCCACGTAAGCTAAAATTCTCTAAAAAAGCTATGAAAGTATTCCAGGTGGGCAGAGTGCCATAAATATTTATATTTTTGCTAAAAGCTGATGTCTGACAGTATTAATTTGTTTTCAATGTTTCCATTTTGAATGTACTGATTAGTTAACATGAGTTTATTCCATTTTCATATTGGATAGGCTCATACAATAGTGTTCAGTGCAGCTGACCCTGGAGTGTCCCCAAGTTTACCAACTGTGCACTGTGCCTGTTTATGTGGAGTATAAAAATGAGATAGGCAGACAATATACTCAGATGATGATAGAGTCATTAAATGCTATCTCTACGATATTAGGTATCTTCAGAGACTCGGCTGAACCAGCATTATCATATAAAATAAACTCTTAAGTATTAGAGACTAAAATGTTAGTAATTTATTTATTTATATTAGTTAAATGGGATTAGTGAACTGGTCTAAAGACTGTTTTCAGACATAACACAAACCACAAAGCATAAACACAGTGAAATGATAAAGGACAATTGTTACATTTTAAAAGGAACATCAATATACAGTCAAGGAAAAGCAAATGAACAATGGAATCTACAGTGAGTACAAAAGGTGAAACTAACAAGTTTCTGTGATGCATAAAATAATATGCAAGAAAGTGTCCAAATTCCCATTTTGTTTGTACACATATAACTGCATCATTTTCTCATTATCTCTTAGAAGATTTCACAGTGACTTGGCTTGAATCAGCCAGTCTGGATTAATACCAAATTCCCATTTTGTTTGGACACATATAACTGCATCATTTTCTCATTATCTCTTAGAAGATTTCACAGTGACTTGGCTTGAATCAGCCAGTCTGGATTAATACCAAATTCCCATTTTGTTTGTACACATATAACTGCATCATTTTCTCATTATCTCTTAGAAGATTTCACAGTGACTTGGCTTGAATCAGCCAGTCTGGATTAATACCAAATTCCCATTTTGTTTGTACACATATAACTGCATCATTTTCTCATTATCTCTTAGAAGATTTCACAGTGACTTGGCTTGAATCAGCCAGTCTGGATTAATAAGGACTGAAGTGAGTACTGGTTGTGCATGACATAGTTAGATGGGGATTTGCACAACTGACTGCTGCAGGTGATCTTATGTGGCAGACTCTGGATGAACTATATGGAACAGTGGATAAACAGCACTAATCTATTTACTGCAGTGAATGAGGGTACTTTCAGGGAGTGCATATTTGTGGTCACAGTTGCTGATGGCCTAACCATGTCTATACCAACAATTGCATGCTTTCAGCATTTATGCACATCACTTACAATACTTGTGGGAAGGACATTGTGTGAAATTTATCCCAGCACTCATCCTAACTGCATGTGTACACATGCAAATGTTTTATCATGTCGAGATAGCTTCACTTTGTATGTGGAGAAACTAAGACTTGACAGAGTAGAGCTAAGCACATTGGACTTGGAGAACAATATATCATAGCACTGCAGGGCTGTACCTGGAAAAAGGTGGCCTGCTATTCCGGGTACTTTTTCCGAAAAATGGTTCTGCTATGGTACTTTTTTTTTTTTCTGAATTACACACTACGTTTTCTTCATGTCGCTGTCCTGTTTAACATTCCTTTTGAGGAGTAAGATAGACTTTTGTCTGCAGCACCATACTGTTACATGTGCAATGTTGGGTTAGTTTCTCTACTATGTGCAAAGGATATTTTTCTGCCTATCTCAGTGCCTTAGCCTTACTCAGTATGCACCATGTCTCTGTATCTCAGTTTATATCTGTTTGCCACAAATTAAAAAGTAATATTCAAACCATTTGAAGTATGATACAACACATCATCAAAAATGCAAAATCACATAGTAGATTGTTTTAATTAGTTTATATTTAATAATGCAACAAAAAAATTTATTTCTATGACAATATCTTTTCCATTTCTTATTGTAATCACGAAGTATAAACAATTAATCAAGCATTTCATCATAAAATGAAAAGAAAACAGTTTAGTGAAACTATACAAGAGCTAAAATGGTAATAATTACGATACCGCAGTAGCAACACATTTAGGACTAATGAAGAGTGATCCTGGATGAATTTAGATTTTTGCCCTGAGGCCACTTGAATTGTACACCTAAAATTTGTTGTTAAACCATTAACATACTGAGCTCTGCTACCATAGAAATGTCTTAGGAATGATGACTGACATTTTAATTTTCAAGTTGCCATGAATAAACAAAAGCAGTGAGATTTATTTCATTTTTCATTTATTATTCCTAAAGGTTATTCATTGATATACATTTCTATATATGGTCCTTCATTAATTGAAATTTGTAAAAGTTAAAGAAATAGTAGAAAATGAAGTGAATATCCTCAAACCATTGAGAATAATGCATGCATTATGTTGATTTTCAAATTAGAGCAAAGAAAATTTGACTCTCTGAATGCAGTACTTTAGTTGCATTTCATTAGATGATCTACATGTAAACACACATTTCTGAAATGATCATAGTCTGCCTAAACAGATAAAAACATACTGTGATTTTACGAAACTTTATTTATGTTAAAAAAAAACATAATAAGGTTTATTCAAGGAAGGAAGAAAGAAGGGTAGAACTTGAGAGAGACAGGAAGTGGGAACAGAAAGCAGTGCGAAAAAACACTGGAAATCTTAGGAAAGACTGGAAGAAGAAGAGATTCTAGCAAGGCACTGTGGATAGTAGCCCTTTAAAAAAGAGATGCTGTCATAGCTGGTTAGTTATATCACTCCAAATGTTATTCATTTGTAATGAGAACTGTGTGCCACAGAAAACTAACATATCTATTTAACACTATTTCATCTTCATCGGATGGTGGTTGTTTATCCTTTACCATAAAGTGAAAGTGAGTGCATATTTGACAGCAAGTTCATTTCCAGCAAATCCATAATTTCTCTTTACTTACTAATGCAGAATGCTTAAAACTACTATTATAATACAGTGTTTAACTTATTTATGTTATTGTGTAGTGGGCGTCCATTTTAAGAACTGATACTTACTATAAATTAAAAAAGAAACACACAGTAATGGTGATGTATAGAGCTGCTGGTTTCATGTAACTTCAGAATACCACATGAAATCAAATTTACTAGTCTGCTTTTTAATTATATACTCATGCAGTTGACAGTATGAATACCAGTAATGTAATACTTTGTGTACTAATTCTCATTCATACTAACAATGAACAACAGGATTCAGATTAAAATACACAGATGCTTTAATGCTCACTGATTATAAGATTGTTTTAGATACTTCTGTCGATTTGGGCAAACACAAGTGAAGAATATGATGCAAATTGTTTCCAAAGCATTTTGAAGTAATCGCAGTATATCCACTGACTATATGTATCCAGTTAATTGCAGCCAAGGAGTCGGAAAGTATGACTCCTCCTGTATGAACATAGAAATTTTGTGCAACATTTTTCCCACTGCTCCTGTCATTCCTTTTAATATACAACATGCGGTAGTTATGTTACAAAGGTACTTATCGATATCATGAAGCAGCACCCATGTTTTGAAGAAAAAATTGGCCAAGATGGCAGCAATCAAATTTACCCAACTGAATACTGCCCTGGACTAAGTAGCTCAGTGATACAATGAGCTTTAGTGCTTACTTGTCAATGCATGAACAGTTTTAAATAAAATGGAAATGTATGCGAGATTTATTTTTAACAACTGAAGTTTTGCCATGTTGATAGATACTGGTCTCTTTCTGAATGATCTAAAGTCTACACTTTTCCACTTCTAATTATTTTTCTCAGCACTAATCTAGGTATTATGAACTGCAAGTCTTGAGGTATACACATGCTAAATTTGGATAAACAATTGCCCCTAATGTGGTATCTTGATTTAGAGCATTAATAAATTATCATACTAGAATAAAAGATGGTAGTTGCAAGAAGATGGCAGCTATATTTATTAACCACGAAATTATGCAATCATAAGTATGAAACCTTGACTGGTAGTAGTGAAACATAAGATGAAGTAGGATGAGAAGCTAATAGTGAGCTCTTTAATGAACATTAGCTGTCTGCATAGAGGATATGGAGTCCAACACAAGTTTGCGTATGCATTTTGCAGTAAATTAATTCCTCAGCCTGTTAGATATTGTTCACATTATGAATTGTCTTAATATAAGTGGATTGTGTTGCAGTTCAATTATTCTTTCCAAGCATTTGCTCAACATATTGCATACAATAACTTACATGTCCTGATGTATACTGGAACCATATGGCAATATCAAAAGAAGAGATCTTCTCAGCCATTTTTGTAGATCCAGTTCAGTGATTACATGAAGCATATGTAAGTAAACCGAAGAATTGTAAAAGTGTACTTCAGCATAAGTACTGAACAGGGAAAACAGTGTTTTCCAAAATATAATTTATGTTTGTACATTCCTTTACAGTGAGAGTCTGACAAACTCATTTACTTGAATGATATTTTCTTACATAAAGGCAATCCCTCTGCCCTCCATGCAAAGAGTGCTTCTCTGATGTACAACTTTCAAAACCAATATAACCAATTCTAATACTGTGCAACATCAGAATGAGTAAGAAAAACATTGCTGATTCTCTATTTGATGAGCAGATTTTATTGTCTTGAGTCTCACTGAAAAGGACGTAATACATATAAATCAAAAGTATTTTTCAATGTCCATATTTTTCTAGCATGCATTTCCATACAATTTAGTATTCAGAGTCCAAACAGAATTTAAATAAAAAAATGTGTAATGAACAATTTGTTTCCAATAATGAGACATCAGTGCTCTCTACATATTAAGTAATATGCTTTAAACATAGATGTATTTATTTATGCCTTTATTGTGTAATAAGACAATTTTATATTATTAATTGTACAGCAATTGTGAGAAAATGTAAATACATGTCTTGTAGTGTAGTGAGGGATGTATACATATATTCTTTAGAAGGAAAACATTTTCCTGTAAATTGCCTAGAATGTACATTCATGGTTCAAGGCAGAAAATAATGCTGATACTGTTTAATAGACTTTTATCCAGGTTAATGGAAACAAACATGATCCATGAGGAACAGATGCCCATAGTGTACTTTGATCCATCAATGTAAGTGTCTTGTTTCTTATTCTTTCTCCGCTTATCTTTAACAAAGGCTGTGAAATATTCTTAAAGAGCTGTTCTCATCATGTAATATGTAAAACACTTTTGGTGCAAAATCATCTTATTTTTGGGCAGTACAGCGAAAATCTGAGTTTCAACAAACTGATTCTTTCTGTAGCAAATTAGTGCTGTTATGTATGTAGAATATACTACCTTTTTTAAACTAAGGCCAAAGCTGTAAAAGTTAGAAGTAATGATCTTGGTTTAAAATTCTGAAATATATGAAAAAAAAATAGAAGTTTGTTTTATGAACTTTAATGTAAATTACTTATGTATTTGCAGTTTTGTAAAATTAACATGATGGAATGTGTGTTATATTAGCTATAATATAAATCTACATTGCATCATGCATAATAATGGTTACAGTTGTATTGAAATTTTTGTATACCCTTCTCATACACCCACTTGAAAATGAAAGACTGGATGTTAAACTTCTGGGAAAATATACTTTCTTGATGACAAGGGTTTGCATAAAAAACTAAAATTTAAGGGCTGTCACAATAATCACATGTGGTGTCACAGTAATTAAATGCTGTAGTGTCATAATGTTCCATGGTGTGATGTAATCGTCATATGTGCTGGTATCCTAGTCATTACATACCATGACCTCACAGTCCTCACATCCCATGGTATCCCAATCATCACATAAAATGGCCTCACAGTCATCACATGCCATGGTATCCCAATCATCACATATCATGACCTCACAATCATCACATGCCATGATATCCCAATCATCACATACCATGACCTCACAATCATCACATGGTATCCCAATCATCACATACCATGACCTCACAATCATCACATGCCATGGTATCCCAGTCATCACATACCATGACCTTGCAATCATCATGTGGCATGGTACCCCAGTCATTGCATACCATGACCTCGCAGTCATCACATGCCATGGTATCCCAATCATCACAAGCTGTTGTATCACAGTATTCACATGCTGTGGTATTACAGTCACCTATGCTATGGTATCCCAATCACTGCATGCTATGATGTTGTCAAAGTCATTGCTTGCTGTGGTATCACAATCCTCGCCTGCTATGGTATCATAGTCATAACATGCCATGACATATTATAATCATTATAATGTTGTATCACTGTCATCACATTCTGTCCTATCACAACCATCATACAACGTGGGGCTTTCACTGTTGTGTGTCATTGTGAATTTAAGGATAAGTTTATGGTACATTCATCACATGTTGTGGTATCACAGCCATCACATGCCACTGTATTCAAAAGTCAGTATAAGGGCATAACTTGTTTTCCATTATCAATTTTAGGTAAGCATGTTTCAATATCTGTTACATTTCATCAAAGCAGCAATCTCAGTTTTTTTATGTCAAGAAATAATAGAAATACCTATTACAAGCTTCTGTGAAAAACATGTCGATGGCTGTTTTCTCCAATACTAATATGCCAAATTCTCAATGTTTGATAACATTTTATCACAAAAAGACCAAGAGTACTCCTTGAAGGTTTCTGTGGAGCTTCCACAAAATCAGTATTTTGTCATGAGTCATATTTCAGACATATATTAACCAATAGTAACCATTGTGATGACAAAACAAACCCAAAACAGGTTCCATGACTTTTATAAAAAAAAAACTATAAAAGATACCGCATGTGAGCATGTATTCATACATCATAGTATATGTTATTTTTGAGATACTCTTGCAACAGAACCATTGTATGAATCATTCTAAAAAATAGTGGAGTTTGTGAAAAAAGTAAATTTCTGCCAAAAGTTTCACCATTCACCATGTATCTACCTATTACTAGATCCACTGCCTGCAATATATCTTACAAAAATGAATGGTGAACCTCTTGGAAGAATGATGACATTTCTCCTAATTACAGGAGTAAGTTAATGCTAAAATAGAATACAGTGTAATCCTTATTTCAAAAAGCATATTTTGAAATACATGACTTTTACTTTGTTTGCATTCTGGGTTCCTAGACTTATTACGGTTTGACTTCATGGGGACATACAATGCTTCACCCCAGTAATAAGTATAATAAAATTGTGGATTGCTGAGAAAATAATGAGAACGCTACTGTGGGCAGGGACATTATAAATGGTTATATACAGCATTTAATATACCAGTGGAAAGGTTTTACTATGCAATTTATACAATTAAAAAAGGCCAGTGACTCAGCCTGGAATATTATTAAGCTCTTCACAGTAGTGTCAAAATGTTGTATTTTGTTGGTCGGTTATAGCAAAAAAGTATGGTATGCTTAAATCTGAATTTGACATCATGGCAATAAACATCTCACAGTCCCTTTTTGCAATGTATGTCCACTGTATGGGTGAAATACCAATACAGATGATCAGGAAGAAGATATTCTTTTATATTTTTAGAACGGAATTGATGGATACAGATGTGGTCATGAGAGAATATGTCAAATTCTTAATGAAAAATTCTGGGAGCAATGTACATGCTGGATGAAGAGTTACAAACAATACAAGAAGACTGGACACATCTGAATTTGTACAGTGAGCTGTAAGTCCAGAAAAGGAAGGGTCAGCTTGATGGGACGATATGCACATAGACAATTTTTTCCCAGACTATGGCATAGTTCGGATGTCTGTGGTACAAGTCTTACATCAATCTAGATCTTATAAGTATTAGGGTTACTGTATCAGTTGCTCAGGATATAATGTGATGGAACTAGAATATAGTTGTATTCCTAAGGAGTCACTTGGTTGTTAGAAGTAATATATGCTTAGCTTATTTCAAGGCACTAAGTATAGTTTCTGTTTTTTTTTTTATAAACTGATACAAATGAATGTTTACTAAATAAATAAAGCATGTTTATTTCATTGCTCACTTTAGCAAATGAAAACTTGTTTGGTGGACTAACGGCATAATATATTATACACACACACACACACACACACACACACACACACACACACACACACACACACATATATATATATATATATATATATATATATATATCCCATGTGATAGTAATTTACATAGCATAGAATGCAGACATTTCTCCTTCCTGTTGATTTCTTAAGAACCTGGGTAAAAGTCAAACACCAAGTGTAAGATTGTGGTCTATGACACACATACTCTTGTAAGTAAGAATATCAGTTTGACATCATTACATTTTAAATGACAGCTATATATATATATGTGTAATATTATCTTGTAAAATATATGTTGATGCTTAGCAACCTATCTGTCCAGAATAGTACATTTATAAGTACCTTCATATAATTTTCTCGAAAGAGAAAATGCCGTACCTCTTTGTTACATATATGTTGAAAGCATATTACAAATGATTAAGCAGCCGAAATTCTTATTAAATGTTATCTCTACATACCAGTTAAAAACATTAGAATTGCATTAACACTGTGTGTGTTTTGTTTCTTTGTCTGTTATCCATCTGAGAATGCAAATTATTCCTTTCAGTAGACTATCCATTTTGAAACACCATAAATCCTTGCACAGTCTATGCAAACCTTTTATAAGCATTGCAATAATGCTATGAATATTACAAGGAGCTATTTTAAATTTATTACTCTTTCTGTACAAAAATGAAATAAAGACTTTGTATTTAAATAATGATTTGAGCAGTCTTGTAAAAATATATTAATAAAATAATGATGGCTAAAATATTACTGTATATGATTCTCTCTGTTCTACATTAATGCTCAGTATTAGAATTATCATTATTTTATTTATACTTGAGTATTTCATTTAAAGAACTGATACAGCTTCTTTAAGATGAGTGCTTCTGAAAAATAAATAAATAAATAAATAAATAAATAAATACACATTTTCCAGTTTCTGTTTACATGTAAGTTATGTTGTTGCAATACATGTATATCAGATGTTTTTCTTTGAAATCACAGCTTAAAACAATACTATTGCAAAAGACATTCCTAGACAGTTGCACATCTCGTATCACTTACCACAAAGCAGTAGTAGCAAAGTTGTGACTCCTAATATAATGTTATGAAATGCATATGGAGCTTATTCCAAAGATAGAGAAAGGAAAAAAAAATAATTGGAAGTGTTGCTATAACTTAAGAACAAAGTTATAAAACTGTGAATTGTGAACTATGTGTAACTTAAGCAGTTTTTGAATACATCTTGTCCAGTGTCATTAGAACTTTTGGTTTGATAAGCCCTATGTTCTCATTTAAATATGAGTATATTAAACTGCAAAGGTTGTGAAACACGGGCATGATGTATTAGGCTTTATTGTGTCAATACAGGTGTTACAATTCCTTGTGGTTATGGTCTAGCAGAGCCTTTCATCAGTAGTTATTAAGTAACTGATGTTGGACAGAGTGCTTAAATATCCACTTGTGCCTACAAAGGAAAATGCATAATTTCTAAGTGGCTAAAAATGTTGAAAAATGCCCATATGGGAAGAAATGTGCAGCTGGGATGTTTAGTATGACAACTACATCTCACAGACAATATGTGTGTGTGTGTGTGTGTGTGTGTGTGCGTGTGTGTGTGTGTGTGTGAGAGAGACATATTTTTGCAGTCATTATGGCTTGAACAAAGCAGACAGCTCATAAGTCTACCAGTGGAATGGCTCCCTGTAAACAGCTTGCTACAAAGGCTACCCACAAAAGTGCTCCAGCTCCCAGAGGTGTAAAGAAGCCTCATTGTTATTATTCAGGCACTGTTGCTGTCAGAGAAATACATTGCTATCAGAAGTCTACTGAGGTACTTCTTTGCAAACTTGCTTTCCTGTGACTTGTTCAGGAGATCAGAAAAGATTTCAAGAAAGATCTTTGTTTCCAGAGTTCTACTGTCATGGCCTTACAGGAGGCAAATGAGGCTTATCTTGTAAGTCTCTGAAGAAACTAACCTGTGTTATTTATTCTAAGAAAGTAACTATCATGCCCAAAGACATTCAGCTTGCATGGTACATTCGAGAAGAAAGAGCTTAAATTATACAACACCAATGGACCCAAAGGTTCTTTTAAGAGCCACAAAGGGTCTTGTCATCTGCTCTATTTGGGATCTTCTCAGTTTTCTATGCTTATAACAATTCTGTCTGCCTCTCTGACATGTTATAGCAGATAACCGCAATGTTTAGGAACTGTTTCTTTGCCCTGTATTTAATGCATTATGCTTGGCCTATGTAAAAACTTTGACTACAACTACAGTTGGGTACTATGCTACATGCTCTTTGCTAAATATTATTACTGTCTGTAAGTGGGTGGATTCTACATGTAGCCAGACATGCCCTTTTTACTCTACTAAGTACATTTCTTTCTGAGAATCACATCAATATGGCTTTTTTTTTCCGGGTCATATTATAGCTACAACTAACTAAATGAATGCACCAAAAAAATAAAAAAAATTTAAGAATAAGCTTCCAAATCATGTGAAACAGAACCCCTTTCTGACTCTATTCAAATGCAACAATGATTAATGAATGGGTGACAGCAAATTCACTCCTGGAGCAGTGCTCATGTCCCTCGTGGACAGAGAAAGTTGGTAATAACTACCATAGATCCTTACCTCTGCGAAGTTCACTCACCTAACCATCGACAATTGGGGCAACTTGGGATAAATTTGGCTAGGCTTGTAAGGGCTCTAGGGCCATTAGTCTAGTAACTTTCTATGAACCTATGGGCCTATAACACTAGGTCATCCCTTGCCATAAAAAGAAACTCGAAAATTCTGAATTTAACGTAAACATCCGTGCTCATTTGACAGAATAGATAACTCAAGATATTGTTCTGAAAGTAATGAAAAAAAAAACAGAGCAAGATATGTATGGGAAGAGTCACTTATTGGATTTTCTCTTTGAAATTTGAACTTTATAATGCATATACAGGGCAGTTATGGAGAAAGTAAATAATCCAAGTTTTCAGTCATAAGTATAGAACAATGGCCAGCAGTGTTTTGGCAACAATAGTAAATGATTTCTTAAGTCTTTCAAAATAATTTTAATTACTAGAATGCCGGCCACACAGCTTCAGTCCATGCAAAGAGAAGAAAACATATTTCTCTGTGGATAATTTATAATATTAAAGAACTCCATCCAAAAGTCAAGTTTTTCTTCCCAAAAAGTGTTTTTCCTTCCCATATAGCAAAAAACATAATTAAAAAATTGTTTGCCTTTCTTTCCTGCATCTGTCTTATCTGTTACATCACAACAGCTACTAACATTTGGTATGTACCTTTCAAGACATCTGCAACAACTGGAAAGGCCGCAGAAATACCTCACTAAAAGAATCACAGGCCTAAAGCAGATGCCCTATGCTGACTGCCTTAAATAACTCCAGCTATACTCTGTGGCATATTGTCTACTCAGAGGCGATCTCTGCTTAACATACAAGGCCATGTCAAACCCAGAGCTGTTGGACATGCTACACTTAAATAAATCCCAATCCCTCAGAGCCACACGCTCCAGGGATCTAAACCTTGTCATCACAATAAACAAAACATGCTGGAGGGATAGGTTCCTGACCTAGAGACTCCCCAGACTCTGGAATTGATTGCCCATACATGTCAAGCAGAGTGCCTCTTTGGCCCTCTTCAAAAGGAACCTTGACGATTGGATGGGAGAAAGGAAATTCACCCCGGGGATCACGTCAGTCGCCCTGCTAGATAGGGGTCCAGGGAAGTAAATAGTGTGAGAAGAAATAGCCAGGGAATTGTTATGGCTATGCTTGTGTAGGCCCTAGGGCTGATAGCCTAGTACCAACCTATGAATCTACGAACAGTGGCACAGTAATTAAGTTAGGTCTCACTTATTCCAACAACAGAGCCATTAAGAAAACAATGACATTTAAATGTGCCTTAACAGTTCCAGATTGCCAGCATCACACCGCAGATAAATTGTGTAGCCTGGAGTTTGAGCAAAGTCAGGGCTTTAAAGCTTAGTTTTGAGATGCAAATGTCTCTCCCTGTAATAAAATTCTGTGCCACAAAGAAAGAAAGCAAATATGTTAATCTAACTTCTTGCTTTCTGTCGGTATATGATTTTGCATTTTTTCCACACTATAATTTCTGCAAATGTTCATGTTTCTTTTGGAGTTGGGGAAAGAAGATTAACATCAAAGACTTTAATTCTAGCTACAATATTTAAAACTGTGAATGCAACACAAACCATTCCAGCCAAAGTAACTCCTATTAATCACAGGAGTCAGATTTCTCACACTTAAACACTGAGCTGCAATTGTTACTTTGAAAAGAACAATTAACATTTTCAAGCCTGTCATTCAAACATTCCTTAAAATCCAGCAACAGAGACGGCCACTAATGAGAGTCAAAGGAAGCAAAGTAATTAAAAATGCAGATTGGTGCTGACCGTGAAAAGTAGGCAGTCACAGTAATGTTGTTAACTGATGAGAGAGAAAACTACAGTAAATGATCCCCTCATTTTAAGGACTTTTTTCTGTCCCTCTTCCCACTAATAACTTACTCATATCTGGGGATGTCCACCCCAACCCTGGCCCCTCCCTCCTCTCACTTAATTCAAACACCCCCTTATCTTCTACCTCCCTTCCTTCCCCAAACACCTCTCATCATACCCAGCCTCTTACACTAAACTCATCCATATCCAAGCACCTGGCAATATACTTTCTAAATATTCAAAGCCTAACCAACAAAATTGGCAATTTCCATGCCTGGATAACGCATACAAACCCTCACATCCTTTCCTTATCTGAAACCTGGCTTAAGCCACATATCACTAACAATGAAATTCTCCCACCGAGCTATAATTTCCCTCGCTCTGATATACTCCCAAAAAAGGAGGTGGTGTAGCCATCCTCCACTCCAATAGCCTCAATCTCTCACCTTTCCCCACACCCATCCCTGACTTTCACCCAGCTGAACTCATCATCCTTAATTGCCGCCTTAAACCTCACAAAAAATTATCTGTTGCTGCCATCTATATCCCTCCTGGAAATAATTTTTCCACTTTAGAGAATATCTTTTCCTGGTTTCCCCACAATATTCCCTATGAAATTCTCATCTTAGGCAATGTTAACATAGATTGGTCTGAACTTAAAACTAACTCTACAACTAAGCATCAACCTGCATGGTTTCCATCAACTGATATCTTCGCCCAACCACCTCCATAAAAACTCATCTTCCGGCTCCATAACTGACTGGATACTCACCAAATCCCCTCAACACTACCACAACTCCACTACCCTACCAGACCAACTTAGCGACCACCTACCCACCTCAGTCTTTAGATACACAATCCAACCCTCCCCCTAAAAATTCCACCTTTATAGAGATTGCCGAAAACAATCTAATTTTAATGTAGTCAAAATCAGCTGCATTCTATCCACCATTGACTGGTCCATCCTTAAACAAATCCCTCTCAAAGATGCAGGTACTAGGTTTAATGGCATCTTCCTGAATACCCTGAACTCCCTTTCTCCCTCTAGGAATTTTAGAGGAAAACCCAATTATGCTCCCTGGATCTCAAAACAAACTAAATCCCTTATGCTAAAAAGAGATAGAGCTTGGAATGCTGGATCAAAACAAAGGAATTACCTCTGCTACTTAATTATAGACACCTCAGAAATCTTACAAAAAAACAAACCAATAACGACAGAAAGTCCTTTTATAACTCTGCTCAACTCAATAACAAATCCAACCCTCGCAAGTTCTGGTATACTATTAACAAAATTCTCTCTCCAGGCTGCCCCTCAACTCCCTGCTCCTACCCAAATATATCTCTTCAGGAAACTGCTACTCTTCTAAATAAACACTTTATTGCAACCATTCAAACACTCATACTTTCCAACTGTAACATAACTTATCTGCCTACCCCTTGCAATCCTTCTAACAAACAACTATTCTCTTTACATCCAGTTCCTACTTCCTACATCAGATCTCTTCTTCACAAACTCAAACCCTGCTCTCCTCCACTGACAATCTACCTCCTACCTTCCTCAAACTTGCTGCTGACTCCATTGCCGATCCAGTATCTATACTAATCAATAGATCTATTCAGGAATCCACCATCCCTACCCTATGTAAATCCTTTTTCACTATTCACCTGAATAAAGGTGGAAACTCTATAGAGCCATCTAACTACTGACCTATAGCTATTCTATCTCCCCTCTCTAAGATTCTCGAAAAATGTATGCACTCGCAACTACTCAACTACCTCCTCTAGCATGACCTCCTTACTCTCACTCAGCATGGTTTCCATCCCAACCGCAGCACAACTACTGACCTCTTATCCTTTACAACTACCATTGCAGAGGCCCTAGACAATAACACAGTCATATCATGTCTCTTCCTTGACCTTTCCAAATCCTTTGATACAGTCTCCCATCCCCTACTGCTGTCTAAACTTGCAGACCTCAATCTATCTTCTTCTTCCCTTGCCTGGTTCTCCAGTTACTTATCCTGCAGGCAGCAATCTGTTAAATGTCTCTCTTCCACTTCTCCATTCATACCTGTCCCAACTGGAGTACCTAAAGGTTCCATCCTAGGTCACCTCCTATTTAATGTCTTTACCAATGATATCTATACTGCTTGTAAACAATCCTCCCTCTTCCAGTATGCAGATGACTTGACTCTCATCTCCATCTCAGACAATATCTCCAATTTCCACACTCTTCAGCAGGCCTTCCTATCCACTGAACAGTGGTTGTCCAGGAATCTACTCATTCTCAATGCTAAAAAGATCAAACTCTTATTATTTTTTCCCTACGCTCTCTCTCTCTCTCTCTCTCACGCCTCAAATACACCTTTACTATTACTTCCTCTAATAACACTGTTATCCAACCTGAAGCTCACACTAAACTCCTTAGGGTCATCATAAATGATGAACTCAAATTCAACTTGCACATCCTCCAAAGCACAAAAAAAGACTCACCAGAAACTTAGTTTACTGTATTGCGACAAAAAATTTCTAACTACAAATGCCAGACTCTCCCTTGCACAAGCTCTTCTCCTCCCCTCTCTTCTATATGCTGCCCCAGTACTCATCAACATCCAAACTACTACTTCAAGCAAACTCCAACAAACTTACCACAAGATAGCTAGATTTATCACAAACTCTCTATACAATACACATCACTGCCTTGCCCTAAATACTCTCCACTGGTTAGAAGTCCCCCATCTTCTACTGCTATCACAACTTAAACTGTTACACTTCATTCTTTACAAACCTTCATCCTGCCCTGCTCTCTTTTCCTTCTTCTCTATCTACACTCCTCCATGAACTCTCCTTACCTCTAATCAACAACTGCTACAAATCTACCAACCCAAAAAAATAGCTGGCAAACTCCTGTATAAACACTCCATCGCCCAAGCCTCAAACAAACTCCCAAGAGACATTTGTTCCATCATTCACCCATCTCACTTTAAAGAAAAACTCAAACTTCATCTACTCAGCTCCAAAATATGTCCTTTTCAAGCCCCTACTTAAACTCCCCACAACTCTACTATATACCGTCTCAGTCCTCCACATACAGCTAAGTTCTCCACTATTGTGGATATTTATTAAACTCTACAAACCAATACTGTTGGACTTGACTCTTTTTGTAAATATGTAAGTATATTTTTAGTCTGTAAAAATATTGACATGTATATATCATGTGTTTGCATTTCTGCTTTGTCTCGCAAACGTTCTTGTTAACCATATTTTTGACTCAAAGGTTTGATTCTCTGTAAATTGTTTGTGTTTTTTTTGAGCTTTTCTCCTTGGGTCTCCACTGAAAATGGGCCACAAGCCCAGCTGGACCAACCCGGTTAACAAATGTCAATAAATAAATAAATAAATAAAAATGACATAATGAAGGCAAAGCCATTGACTGTAAAATAAAATAATGCTAGCCATGGCAGACTCCTTTAGATCATTTTGGAGTATAACAAATTAGAAAATAGCAGTAACTATTTATTTGATAAAGCGGCATTAGCAATGCAGAAATGTTCAAGATTTGCTGAAAAACATGTCTTTTTTCAGTTTTTGGGTGTGGTTCTCCTTTAAATATATCAGCATATGCCAGCACATTTGATCAGTGAATTTATCTATGTTATATACATAAATAAAGCCTTGGAATTTAAAGGTTGACCTTGGGCCTCAGTAAGAAGAGCATTTTACAGGAAACAGGTTTTAATCAGAGAAATCCCTAATACATTCAATCTACACAACTACTGCAGTCTCATCAAGGTGGGGTCAGAGATTGCTTTGTATGTCAAACAGAGATCACCTCTGAGGAGTCTGTATGAGACTGAGTAGAGGGTCAGGGCTTTTAGCCTCTTTGTGTAGGGTAGATGTTTGAGTTCCTGGATTCTCCTGGTGAGGAACCTCTGTGGTGTCTCCAGCTGTTGCATGTGCTTTGTGAGGTATATGCCAAAAAGGGCATTGTACTCAATAATGGGTCTTGTAAGGGAAGAATACGGGGATGTTATGACCTCCTTGTCCCTGAATGAGATACCCTTACTAATTAAGTGGGCCCTATAGAAAGCTTTCCATACAATGGTGGCAATATGGTGGTCAAAAGTCAGTTATATCAACCTTGGTGGCCAAGTCCCTCATAACTAATTGTATTCTTAGGACCTTGTTATTAATGTGATAATTTGTGGGGAAATCTTGAGGCCATGTTTCTGGCACCAGTCATTTGTTTGAGTGAGACGTACTTGGAGGATGTCAATCACTAGGGGAATTGATGACAGCGCCCAGCTTGCAGTCATCTGCCAACTTAGTCAGTCATAACCCACTGGTTTTGGCCTGCATCTCAGAAAAGTACATTCCAAACAACAGAAGCTCCAGGACTGATCCCTGGGGTACACCACTTTTTACGTATCTACTGCTTGAGGTGGCTTCCCTTATTTTGATTAGGTGGGTTCTATCAGTGAGCCAGTTTGCTACCCATCTGGTAACATATGGATTGATGTTTAGTTGAGAGAGTTTATCTATTATACCTGAGTGGGAAATAGTATCAAAGGCTTTAGCCAGGTCAAGGTAGGCAGTGTGCAGTCTTCCCCTCATCCATGACTTTGGTGACTGTCTCAAAGAAGTTGACCAAATTTAACAGGCATTACCTCCTTTGATGAAACCAAACTGTGTGAAATTGAGTATTTAGAGGTTGCCAATGTCCTTGTTAATGAGGTCCATGACAATCTAGTCCATTGCCTTGCAAATCAAGACAATTAGACTGATAGGTCTATAATGTCCTGGATTGGTGGACACTCCACCTTTGTGCAAAGGGATGACAGTGGCTGTCCTCCACTCAGCTGGGACAAAGCCAGTATTCAGGCTTTGGTTGAATAGCATGCCTAATGGTGCTGCAAGTTCCTGCCTGAGTTCATGTAGGATGCAGCCTGGGATGTTATTGGATCCCATGGAGGCTGTATTTTTTGCCTTTGAGAGAGCAGTGATGACTTGCTCCCTAGAGATAAGGGGAGGGGAGAAGGTGCTGGGGATGTCCTGATTTACTGATGGGGGGGCAGAGGGGTGAAATTTTCACTGAACCTGTCTGCCAGCAGGTTGGCTATAGCTATGGCATTTGTGCATGTGGCATCCTTGACCACCAGTTCTGAGCAGATCTGAGTGATTTCTTTGAGACTGCAGACATGTGAAGAAGGCCTTATGATTGTCTTTAGTTAATGTGACCAGTTTGGACTCAAAGTTTGCTTTGAAGGATTTTACTAGTGCCCTTATTTGCTTGTTCAGGCTAAGAAGAGATTGCTTCCAATTAAGCATCTACTCCTTCTTGGTCTTGGACAGCATTTTTTTCCTTTTATTATAGAGCTTATTTATTGCAGATGCTCACCAGACAGATTTACTCTTCCTTGCGGAGGATGATTTTGTCCTGTCTGGTATTCCTGATTCCATGCAGCTATATAAATGCTTGTATAGTACTTTGCTGTAGGTTTGGACATATGTGCCAGTTTCTGTGGAGGGGAGGGGGCTGTGAAGCTGTTTATACCTTCCCTCAGGAGGTTGTAACCAGCTTTGGAGGTTTTTTTTTTCGTTTGACCCTAGCTATTTTTAATATTATTTTCAGTAATATAAAGCACTTCTTTTTATAATTATGTACCTCACTGAATTTATTTACTCCTATACAAACTGTGAACCAAGCATAATCAATAATCCATATCTGGTCCCATACTTTTGCACTGCATCGTTAAGGGTCTTTTTAAAGATAATGCATTTCCAGACTGAAAATGTCAGCTTCTAATCCAGTCCAGTAGCAAAAAGAGACACCAACATTCCCCTTTATTCATTTACTCATGAAACGGACACTTCACTGTTTAATTCAGAAAGACTTGAAATCACTTAGCATTTGGTTGTTAACATCATAATTATCTATAACTGGAAAATATAAGGTAGCCAAGGAAAGCCAAATAATTACAAACTTTTAAAGCTCTCATTCTTTAATCCAGAAATTTCATCAGAATGAAATTTAATAGACTTACCACTACTTGTATGCCAAATATGCATGCAATATATGGTTACAGACTTCTTTGGTTTATGGGACTAGAAAATCAAACCAGGTTACTAAGTTATTAGTTTTAAAGTTTCTGGATTCCATTATAATGTGCTGAATTTTTGATTAGATTTTGTACCATCAAGAAGGGGTTCACTGGTTCAAACTTTAAATGACATTAGATTATTTGTGCATAAGTTAATTTTAACTAATATTTTAAGGAGACAGGTAAGATATAGCTATGTTTAGCTAATACTTTTAACAAGAAAACCACATTCAATCCAGTATTACATTTTAGTTTTTTAATCGTGTGAACAAGATGTTTTTAGTAGTTTAAAATGCAAATGCTTGAATCCTTTTTTTTTTTTTTTTTTTTTACAAATTAAACACTAGCTTATTGAATTAAATCTGGTTAGGTTTATGAAATCAAACAAAAGTAATTGTCTAGTTATCATGCATGAGGAAGAATGTAATATCTGAATGTTTGAAGTGTTGGCTGATGAATCACGTTATTAATTGATTTGCAGAAATGAGTTAAATATTGCTAATCAAAATTAACTTTTGTGTCTGTGGGATTTATTTAATGGTGGATTATTAACTACTGACCTATTTCATTTCTTAAAGGTTCCAAACTGAAAACTGGGGTACTTTTTGAGATTCCTAAGACACATAAACTAAAAACAAATCTACCCTTTATATTTATAGTGGCCGCCAAAATAAGTAAAGTAGAGCTTTTAGGGATTTATCTAGATGGGCAAGTGAAGTTTTTTTTTTAATTAGTTTCATCTCATAGATTCTTGGTATTTCTTAAAAAGAGTAGAATCCTTTATGAAGGTCGACATTAGTTTTGATTTTATGGCTACACTGGATCTGGTATATCTATATACTAGCATTCCACCCGATCAAGGGATTGAATTTGTAAGGAATTTTCAAAGTAAGAAAACTAACTTGGCTAATCAACATGTCAGTTGCCTATTAGTGTGTTAGAAATGGTTTTGGAAAATATTTCATTTTTGTGTTTGAGGGAAAAGTATATCAACAGATAAAGGGTGTAACAAATGGAGTCTTGTTGACTCCTGTCTGTGCCAGTTTAGTGTTGGGAGAATTGGAAAATTTGTTTTTGAGGTCTAGCATAAATTTTAAAGCTAATATAGTGTCTTATATATGATTTCTTGATTATTTGTGCTTATCAGGAAATGCTGTATAGAAGCTTTTTGTGCTTTTCAGAATGAGTTACAAAAGTCTACTAATTTTCAGTCATTTACTACTCTCATAGTCAGTCAAAGAATCAGTTAGATATAACTGTTTATTGCTCTAAAGATTCTGTGGAGTCAAACATTTATATAAAAGACTTGTTTGCCAATAAGATTTTACATTACAACAGTGCTCATCTGATTTTTTTATCAAAAGAAACATAGTCAAAACTCAGTTTGTTAGGTTGGCAAGGTTCACTGCAGAACATAGTGTTTTATATAACATATTTCATTGGCTAAAGAATACGATGTCCAAAGCTGTAATGAAAACACTTTAATAACTGGTAAGCACTTTTGTATAACAGTTCATCAGATCATAACACAGGCAAAAAAGCTATCATTTAAATACACAACCAAAGTTGGTTTAATGGCTAACTTTGGTTGTGTATTTAAATTATAGCTTTTTTGTCTGAGTTATGGTCTGATGAAGTGTTATACAAAAGTGCTTACCAGTTATTACAATGTTTTTTTTTTTTACAGCTTTGGAGGTCGTATGCTTTATTTTTGTTACTATGATTTTTGAAAGATGAGTGACAGTTTTGGGTGGTGCACAGTTGGGAATATTTCATTGGATGTCATAACAATTACTGATGTTATTTTAATAATTGGAAAGTTATTCTTGGATATCATAAACTGCAAAAAAAATTTTGGTTTAATTCCAGTAGTAGTGTATAAGAGGGGTGTTACTATAAAAAACTTTGTTGGAAAGTAAAAAAGTTAATAAGTCAATCAGTTCTGGGAAATCTAAGGGTACATTTCCATGTGGTAGATGTTCACAGCAAAGGTTTATTGATAAATATTCATCTTTTACAGCAGAGAAAAACAAGACAGTATTCAAGGTGAAGGGCCATTATAGTTGTACTTCAAGAGGTATGGCATATTTAGCTTCTTGCACTTCCTTTCCCTTCTATTTTGTCAGGAGCTTAGATGAATTTATTTATAAACATGGATATGCAATGAGAGTTAAAGAATTGACTAACACTCTGGCCAAGCATAGTTTATCAAGTAGTAATTTTAAACAAATTATTTAGTAATTGAAAAAACTAGTGTTGATTTATGAGAGGGTGATTTTAATTTGCTAGTAGGACAAAAATAATTATATTTGCAATTGAATTTAGAGGCACGTTTCACACCAGGACTTTCCTTAAGAAGCATTTTAGCTACAAAGGATTTTAAGAGTTTGTGACTGGTTATATGGTGTTAGAAAAATGCGTATTAATGTGTGTATGTTTAATACAAATTAGTAGTTAAAAGAATTAACACGTTTTTCATTCTATTTTATATGCACTATTTTTATACAAATTGAGTTTCATATGAGAACTGAAAAAGATGCTTTCTGAAACTGCAGTATGCTTTCTGAAACTTGCAAGATGCCCTCTGACCTAGTAACTGCTAGCACAGCAATATTCATGTTTATGCCTTTTGGAAATGTACTTTAAAAGCAGGTGCTTATCTGCTAGGTCAGGAATGAATGAATGAACAATGCTATATCCTGTAAATGTAATGATTCTAAACAATCAGCTCTGTTCGAAGTATGAGAACATGTACAGCTGCAGAAGCTTAGAGATAAAGTAGACAAAGGATTATTAGAGAAATGAACTGCTAGCTTTGTGCTTGAATTAACCATAGTACCTTGAATGGTAACATAACATGTATCTAACTGGTGGTAACCAAGGCCACGTTTTTTTCCTTAGGAAGTTTCTCACAAAAATTGATAAATCAGCAGAAATCCATGAGAATGATGGTCAACAAGTGAAGATGAAAAGACTTATAACTTGCTACGTCAGCTTGGTAGGAAATGTCTTATTAGAAAATGTATAAAAATGAAAGCATTTCCTGTTTCTAGTCAGACAAACTCTGTAATAGCACATTTTTGTCTCCTTGCTGCAAGATTAAAGTGCCTTAACCTGAACCTACCATGTTTTGATCATTTTTAAAGTATATTTTTCCTTTGACAGTTTGGTCCTTCGAGCCGGAAAGTACCTCTTGCTCTAGGCCTAAGTCAGAATTGGGCCCCGGTGGCATGCACCCGTACGGAGAAGATGCCAAATCGGCTCTTCTGTTTTGAAAGACCTCCGACTGAATTGTCGTTCGAAAGAGGCCAGCCACTATTTCTGATCTGGGATTGGAGGACGAGTCAATGATCTGGTGGATCAACTCACGGAGGGTCAGGTAAGGAGGAATTTACCTTTTTCTGTTTTAGATCAGGGACTAGTTACAGAACTGTTTTTTGTCAGGAGGATTTGCATGTGCAGATCAGGGACAAAAAGGTTATTGTATTGTCATAGATCAGGGAAACAGAATAGGTAGACAGTTATTCTAGATAAACTGTGAAAAGGTGTAGAACTGTAGTACCACGTGATAAGAAGGGTTATGTAACAAATTACAGTTTAGCTAAGGCAACATGGGAAATCAGTGCACAAAAAATTCCCGAGACCCGCCCCTAACTGAAGACACGAAATATATGCAATTACAGTGTGTCGATAATATTAAGTACTATGCAAAATGGGTTGAAAAATACAAATTCGATGGTAATTTAGATAAACCTGCACTTGTTAAACTTGTCAGACAACTGAAAACAGACGCGAAAGGTCAGTTAAAAAAGCAGCGGCAATTAGGAGTCCCTCAGGCACATAGATGGCTTGAGGAAGCAAATCGCAGAGAACAAAAGATTAAAAATTCAAAAACAATGTTCTTAGATAAGGAAGATAACAACTTGGTAATAGTAACGGCCCCTTCGCTTCCCTTACCAGAATATGAAGTGAGTGGACAAACCGATCCACCTCCACTATACCCAGCTGTTCCTGCAAAATCACAACCTTTTGTTAGGGATCCTATCGAGACTAGGTCTCGAACACGTAACTTGAAAGGGGAAACTGAATTATATGAGATGAATAAAAATTCACGAGCTATGAGTGAGGAAGAAATATGTCCACTCATAGAAGTACCAAGTCCACAGGCAGGGCAGGCAGGGCAGGATCTGACTCTCTTGGTTTATAGACCGTGGACACCGGAAGATATCAGGAAAGCCACAGAGGGAATTCCCCATCCGAAGGTTAATTTTAGAAAATTTTTAGAAGACTTACAGGGTATGAGATTAAGTTACCTTTTGAATGGAGAAGAAGTAGAAAAAGTAGTTAGACAAATTGTAGGTCCAGATTGGCACATGATCATTGGCAACTGGAATCCTCGTGACGCAGAGCTCAGACCACTCCCACATAGTAATGCAGAATTGGAAAACAGAGTGAAAGGTCTGACAGACTGAATCTCTGAAAAGTGGAAGCCTAGGGCTGATTGGACTTGCATTAATCAGTGCATACAGCAAGAAGGTGAAACTGTTGATAGATATTATGCTAGATTATTAGAGTGTTTTAATAACCATTGCGGAATGCAGATACCCAAAGATCAAACACATGATTCCCCATATGAACAGCAGCTAAAGAACGCATTCCTAAAAGGTAGTATTACTCCCATTAGCAGCTTTATTACAAAGCACATGGTAGATCATTGTACAGGTAGATTACAGTCATTACTTGAATATGCAAGACATGCCAAAATGCATTTTAATAGCAAAAAGAAAAAGAAAGCACAAGTATTTACAGTAGAAGATGGGTCAGAAGTCTTTGTAGTGCAAACCGGGAAAAAGGGTAAGAAAAATGCCCAGGGAAACAAGCAATCTGATAAGTGATCAGAAGATTTTGAGGAAAGAAAGAAAAGGGGTGAATGTTTTAAATGCAGGAAAAAAGGACATTTGGCAATGGATTGCAGGCTAAATAAAAAGGTAACTACGGAAGATAAAGAGGGTGAGGAATGACTATATGATAGTCAGGAATCACTGAATGAAAACAAACAAGAAAAGACAAATGCGAGTGTGGTAGTAAGGGTAGAGGATGTGACAGAAGGGATAGAGGATGTACACGAATTCATAGATGATGAAGAAAATGAAATTTTGGATTTAGCATTATTGAGCCTGGAGCTCTACTTAGCAGACACAAAACCGGAAGTTACACTTCTGGTAGAAGGGAGGGAAGTCAAATTTTTGTGTGACTCAGGGGCTTCGCGGACCCTGATACATCCTTCCAAATTACCGGAAGATTCAGAATCACCAGATTACATACTAGTAAAAGCAGCTAATGGACAGCTGTATCGGGAGCCACTCTCCCATGACATAGCAATAACTGACCCCATTTCAGGAATGACCCAGAAAAGCAAAATTGTTGTCTCTGCAAAATGCCCAGTAAATCTCTTGGGCAAAGACTTAATGCAGGTATTTGGCATAGCCGTAGTCCCAACCATGCAGGGTATGGAAGCACAGCGACAAATGGATACTTTTGTAGTGCAAACGGAAGGTGAGACATATTATTGGTACAGCCAGGACTTGGTTATGACTGGTCCAGGGGCAGTAACCGAAGAACTGATGAATGTAGCCATCAGTAAATCCCCCTCCCTTGACACTGACAAACAGCATTTGTTGCATTGTACTCTATATTACTGTAATAGACCAGCACCTGATAAAGAATATGAGCAAGAATTATTTCAGAACCATGCAAACAGGTTAGTATTATGAAATTTGTACTGGGACACAGAAGGAATCAGTGTAATAAGCTGTTCATTGCCCCAGGAATTCTTAGCACTTTACAAATCTAATCAATTGCCACATGTGAGCTTAACTAAAAATAGAAATTTGAAGTGGGCAGACTTAGGAGAAAAAGTCATGAGGTGGGAAAAACAGACAGAGTTACAACTCTCTGAACAAGGAGTACAGAAGCAGAAATTGAATTGGATAACACAGACACACCCAGCTGTGCACTCACGGGCCAGTGAGGATAGCTGAGTATTACTCTTACTGGAAGAAGAGGAAAAAGCCTTATGAGATATACCAGAGACTCTCTGGTCAACAGGGAAATCAGATGTAGGACTTATTCGTACAGCAGGACCAGTTACTATTACACCAAAATCAGCATTTAGACCTCAGAAAAGACAGTATCCCTTAAGAAAGGATGCAGAGATAGGGATCAAACCTATAATAGCAGCCTTACTTAAGGAACGAGTCTTAATAGAATCACCTGACTCACCGTGTAATACACCCTTATTTCCTGTTAGGAAAGCAAATGGGGAATGGCGTATGGTCCAAGATCTACAGGCTGTAAGTGACGGAGTTATACCTAGGGCACCAACAGTGCCAGATCCACACACCTTATTAAATGATTTGAAACCTCAGCAGAAGTATTTTTCTGTGTTAGATATTAGCAATGCATTTTTCTCAATACCGATACACTCAGACAGCCAACATTGGTTTGCATTTACATTTCAGGGGAAATGGTATACATATACAAGGCTACCACAGGGATATTGTGAAAGTCCAACGATATTTGCACAAGAAATGGCAAGTAACCTGGTGGGATTTATCCCACCAAAAGGTAGTCAGATTTTACTTTATGTAGATGATATTCTACTGGCAGCCCCCACCCAGCAAGAATGCAGAGAGGATACCATAGCATTATTACAATTTTTAGCTACTCAAGGACACAAGGTAAACAAAAACAAACTACAACTTTGGAGAAAACAAGTTAAATACCTAGGCTATGTAATATCCAAAGAGGGTAGAATTTTAGATGAAGACAGAAAAACAGCAATATTACAAGCACCTAGACAAACTACCAAGAAGGAAATGATGTCCTTTCTGGGAACTACTAACTTTTGTCGGAGTTGGATACCGAATTATGCTTTGGAATCTGCTCCGCTGACTAATTTGATATTCAAACAGCCGATGGCAGCACAGGATTTATTACAGTGGACACCAGAAGCAGAAGCAGCTTTCTGCAGGCTAAAACAACTGATAGCATCTTCCTTAGTTTTAGGATTACCAAACTATCATAAGCGATTTTTTCAAACTGTAGATTGTAAGCAAGGTTATATGACATCAGTGTTGACACAGCAGCATGGGGACAGACAACGCCCCATAGCTTACTATTCATCACAGTTAGACCCAGTGGCGCGATCCTTGCCCCACTGTGTACAAGCAGTAGTTGCAGCAGCAATGGCAGTGCAGGCTTCAGCCTCAGTAGTGTTGTTCCACCCTCTCACATTGAGAGTGCCTCATACAGTCGCAATCCTTTTACTGCAAGAGAAAGTAGCATATCTTTCGCCTGCTAGACATCTTTCCTGTATGACTATACTGTTGAGCCAACCTCATATGACAATTGAATAATGCACAACTTTGAATCCGTCAACTTTGCTCCCAACCCCTGCAGATGGCAAACCTCACTGATGCCTGCAGGAGATTGAACAAAAGACACTACCTAGACAAGACCTTACAGATGTTTCCTTGGATGATGCCAAGGTGACATACTATGTGGACGGCTCGTGCAGGAGGGGTCCTACAGGACAGAATCTAGTGGGGTATGCAGTAGTTTCTGATACCGAGATTTTAGAAGCAAAGTCATTACCACACAACTTATCTGCACAAGCAGCAGAATTGATTGCCTTGACAAGGGCATGTACCTTAGCAGAAGGTAAGAAAGTGAATATTTTTACTGACAGCCAGTATGCTTTTTCTACTGTACATGTTTTTGCGCAGCAGTGGAAAAATAGAGGAATGATAACATCTACTGGTAAACCAATTAATCATGCACAGTTTATGTTAGATTTATTAGACTCTATTCAGTTACCTCAAAAAGTAGCTATTTGCAAATGCATAGCTCATGCCAAGCAACAGGATAGAATTTCAAAAGGTAATGCGAGGGCTGACACAGCTGCAAAACAGGCAGCTTCAGCTTCAGAAGCTTTTCTTTTGGGTGAGGAATTACAACCCTATGAGATTTTAGATTTAGAAATGTTAAAAACAATGCAGACACTTACAACAAATGTAGAAAAACAAAAGTGGATAAAACGAGGAGCAATCCTTGAGAAGGGACTGTACATCTCCAAGGAAAAGAAACCAATTCTACCATCTAACTTGTTTAGATATGCAGCTTTGTTGAGCCATGGGCAGAGCCATGTCTCAACAGGGGGGATGGTACAGTTAGTGAATCGAGTGTTCACGATGTATGGATTTACTAATTATACAAAAAATTTTTGTGCAGCATGCCATGTTTGTAACAAGCATCATGCACAAGGGGCATTGAAGCCTAAACAAGGGAGTTTCCCTACACCACCGTATCTGTTTAATACTATTTGTATGGATTTTATAGAACTGAACAAATGTGAAAATAAAAAGTACTGCCTTGTCATTATAGATATGTTTTCTAAATGGGTGGAAGCTTTTCCAACTAAAAATCCAGATGCAGCTACTGTTGCAAAGGTCCTTGTTAAAGAAATTATACCCAGATTTGGCATACCAGAAAAGATTTATAGTGACAATGGCACACATTTTGTAAACCAAACAATACAACAACTTAGTCGTTATTTCGGGATATCATTGAAAAACCACTGTGCATATCACCCCCAATCTGCAGGATTAGTAGAGAGGGACAATGGAGTATTGAAGAATAAGCTTAGGAAATTGATTAGTGAGACACAAAAGAACTGGGTGCACTGTTTACCTCTAGCACTGTTGAGCATGAGAACTGTTCCAAATGCAAAGGGATTAACTCCTTTTGAAATTTTGTTTGGGAGGGCATATTATACACCTCAGTGGAAACCTCTCATGTCTGCAGAGCAGGAGGCTGACAGTTCACTCGCAGGGTATATGAGGCGATTTTTGAATAACAAACTTTTGCAGTTAAATTCTGTTTCAGATAAAGAGCAACCGAAATCAGAAGCAGCAGTAGCCCCAGGCACCTGGGTCTGGGTGAAGATTGTGAAGAAAAAGAACTGGAGTTCTCCGAGGTGGGAAGCGCCGTACCAGGTACTACTGTCGACACCCACTGCAGTCAAGATCGCGGAGCGAACATCCTGGATTCATTTGACACACTGTAAATTGGTTAAGAACTTTGAACTGGACAAAAACCTTGTTACTGTTGTACAACAAGAACAAAATGGCCAGATATAGAGTGAATAGAGACATTGAGCAACCTCAGAAAACTTGCATGATCATTTTGATAGCTATGCTAATTACATTGTTCTTTTTGTTGTGGCCTTTCCTTTTTCCTGCCACAAGAGTTGAACTGATTAAACGTGATGAGCCAAACATAGACTGGCATCCGAACTTTAACACTTATCAGGCGATTACACGTGTGTATGTTGAGACTTTTAATGTTTCAAACTGCTGGGTCTGCACGGTCATACCAACAGCATACTGGGGATTATTAATGACTGCTATCCCCCTAGGGGTCAATGAGACCTGGGAAAATCTGTTTTTTGACACTGTAGCTATTAAAGCATATGATAAGGTAGCACTGTATTTGCCTGTGACACAAAAGGGAATTGTATGTTTTTACAAAAATGATACCATACAGGTGGGTTGGAGCAAGTGTAATGTGACTGTACAATATAAATGTTATACAAAAGCAAACGATTTAGGTGGATCTTGTAGTACAGATTATAACTCATTTCTTAAATCTATGCATAAAACTCTTGATCAGGTACAACGTAATCCTGTACTTTTTAAACAGTTATCTGTGATAGATAGGAAAATGTTTCATGCAGGGCAGTCATTTCGCAACAAAGTAACCACTAAAGTAGAGGACTGTTATTTTGTGTGTGGTAAAAAAGCATATAAATGGTTACCTGAGAATTGGTCCGGCAGTTGTTTTTTGGGATACCTGGTCCCGGCCATACGACACACTGCAGTCTTGCCTCAGGGAAATATTCGAAATACTCGAGATGTAACCAAAAAGACTGTTAAAAAACCTGAGAATCCAGTGGGACAGATCAAGGTGGGCTGGAAAGACCATCATAGTGTGGGAACCAAACTTACGCACATGGACTTGAGTGATGCTGTCATATTGTGGGCAGGCATATTACCTGCATATGGTGCAGTTAAATCAATTTGGGAGCTGTGAAAACTGTCTAAACTTCTCAAAGTAATGAGTAATGCAACTTTTTCTGCTCTTGAACTGATAACTGATGAACCAAATTAAATGAGAACTGTAGTGCCCCAGAACCGAATGGCTCTTGACTTCACCCTAGCAGCGAGGGGTGGGACGTGTGCTTTAATCAAAGAAGAATGCTGTGCATTCATCCCAGATCATCAGCACGAGATTAATGACCATCTTGAGGTAATTCAGCAAGTGTCGGTTTTGACCAAACCAGGCCCAAACCCACTGATGGACTTTTTCCAGAATTTGTTTGGGGGTGGGGTTCCATCCTAATGAACATTTTGATTGCCATTGGGGTGGGATTACTCCTAATAGGAGTTTGCATTTGTTGTGGAATCCCCTGCATGAAGAAATTAATTAAAGAATTTATAGACATATCAGTTTCTGAGACTATGTATCAGAGTACTGAATTTGAAGAGCTGCTAGAATGTGAAACACTTTCATAAAGTTTAAACTGAATGACTTTCTTAACTGCAAATCCTGACTGGAAGAGGTTAAGAAAAGAAGCAAACTGTTTATTCTTTTTTGAAAATAGAATTAAAAAGTATTAATTGGGGGGAAATGTTAGAAAAATACGTATTAATGTGTGTATGTTTAATACAAATTAGTAGTTAAAAGAATTAACACGTTTTTCATTCTATTTTATATGCACTGTTTTTATACAAATTGAGTTTCATATAAGAACTGAAAAAGATGCTTTTTGAAACTGCAGTATGCTTTCTAAAACTTGCAAGATGCCCTCTGACCTAGTAAGTGCTAGCACAGCAATATTCATGTTTATGCCTTTTGGAAATGTACTTGAGAAGCAGGTGCTTATCTGCTAGGTCAGGAACGAATGAATGAACAATGCTATATCCTGTAAATGTAATGATTCTAAACAATCAGCTCTGTTCAAAGTTTGAGAATATGTACAGCTGCAGAAGCTTTGAGATAAAGTAGACAAAGGATTATTAGAGAAATGAACTGCTAGCTTTGTGCTTGAATTAACCATAGTACCTTGAATGGTAACATAACATGTATCTAACTGGTGGTAACCAAGGCCACGTTGTTTTCCTTAGGAAGTTTCTCACAAAAATTGATAAATCAGCAGAAATCCATGAGAATGGTGGTCAACACGTGACGATGAAAAGACTTATAACTTGCTACATCAGCTTGGTAGGCAATGTCTTATTAGAAAATGTATAAAAATGAAAGCATTTCCTGTTTCTAGTCGGACAAACTCTGTAATAGCACGTTTTTGTCTCCTTGCTGCAAGATTAAAGTGCCTTAACCTGAACCTACCGTGTTTTGATAATTTTTAAAGTATATTTTTCCTTTGACATATGGTATCACATGACACGTATATTTGGTATATCTCTGTGAGCTGCTACTTGTGAATACTTCATCTGTTGACAATGTTCTTTTTCAACTTGTTATAGTTGTCAGTATATTTGCTTTATGCATGTATGTATATGTTCACACTGTATGAACTGAACCATAACTTTTATTTAGTTATTATGTCATTCCTCTGTATTAGGCTTTGTAATAACTTTAACTGCAACCATATTATTTTAATGTGGAGCTTTTTTCCAGAGGCCTCTGCTGAAAATGGAATATTATCCCAGTTAGACTTACCCTGTAAACAAATGACAAATAAATAAAAAAGAAAGTACGTAAGTGGCATTAAGTCTGTCAAATTTTATTCTAATGTAATTTGTGAATTAAAGAATGAAAGCACTAAAAGTTGGTGGTTATTTGTTGTTCCCTGGCTACTTCATACTTTCCAGCTGAAGTGCTTGGTAGTTGGACTGTTTTTTTTTCCTATGGTTCAGATCATAATTACCTATCATATTTCCTAGTTTACCATGAAGTTGCTTTAAAGCATCTAATGGTCCATATACTGTAGTTATCCAGAAGGGGAATATGGTCTCCCCTGTGGATTTAAGTCCACTAATTTTTGAGTCTCTCACTCTTTTCGTTTGTCCTTCTCGATGTTATATTCATGCTCATTCAGTGCACACATGAATGTATAAAATCATTAGCTTTCCTTCTCACCCTCCTTTCTTTTTCCTCCCTAAATATACTGGTTATAATCAGCAGCATATGCAAATCGTACTCATCAATTAACTGATATTATAATGATCACAATGAAAAATTCAATCTAAAAGATGATTTCATTCAATGTAAACCTATTTATGAGCACAGATAAAAACATTCTCACTAGGTGGGATAGACCCTGTCTTGCCAAACCTTTTAAATGCCTGCATCTGTAAATATACTAACTCCAAGTGTTTTCAGCTTTAGGGATAAGAGGAAAACTACTTTACCCACAAAGTTTCACAATTTCAAAAACAGAAAACTACTATCTTCCAAAGTTCCACAATCTCAAAAATAAAACTGTATCCAAAATATGTTACTAACAGGGATTCACCCAAAAAAAAAAAAAAACTGCTGAATCCTGTTCTCTGCAACCATGTGACAGTCAAATGCATGTATCTTACTCAAGATTTTCAGCTGTATTACTTGCTTCAAGTATGTCTGCAGTTTTAACGTCTCCTTCCAACATAGGATATTTTTATTACTCTGGCTTCCCATATTGCAAAAATATTACACTACACCTTGCCTGTTTTGTTAGACAGCTCTTCACGCTCTGTCCTCAGTTATGTTTTCTCAGTGATAGTGAGTTTTCGAATATCTCACTCCTATCATTTAATTTTAAAGATGCACTTCAAATAATGTAACTCCAAGTCCCTCTTTCATGAACTGCACACACACACACACACACACACACACACACACACACACACACACACACACACACACACACACACACACACACACCATAAACTTATACTGATAACCTTCTCACTGTCTGATTTCAGCAGAGCCAGAAAATCTCTGTTTAGTCTTAGTCAAAAAATATCACATTACATACAATACTATTCATTTTTGACTCTCAAACCATATAATTCATCTTTGGAAAAAATACTCCAGCTGCAAGGTTTTCACTCCTCCACTTTCTGTCAATTTTTTTCTTTATACATTTGAATTTCCTGTGTTTTTCCATTCCTAAACTTCCCTTTGTGGAATATGCACTTGGTGATTCTCACCTATTCCTTTTCAGTTCTATCAACAGCCCTGTTTTCCCCAACACTCCCTCTGTTTTCTATATAAAACATAGACTTCAGCTATCTCATTCATGCTTAATTCTATCAGTATAACACTGCTTTTTTTCAATACTTATGCACATATTTTCAACCTGCTACCATTTTATGATGATAACTGTATCTACCTTCTTCATAACCAAGTTGCTCAACTCTGAGCTTTAGTTGTGGACTAAATTTTAATGACAAGCACCTGCCCATTCTTTGATCTTCCTCTGGATAGCAGGTCATTCCCTGTCCCCTTGATGTTGCTAAGCCATCTGAATTGTCTTGCAGAACTTGATCTAAACAGTACGACAAATCAGTGGGTAAGATCTCTGCCTCAGCCATGATCTTCAGTCACTGTCTGTAGAGTTTGCATATTCTCCCTATAGCTTTTTGGATTTTTAGACATTGTCTAGTTTTCTCCATTCTACTAAAACTTGCTGGTTAATTGGATTCCTGACATTGTCCTTATATTTTGCATTTACCTTTGCCATTACTATATCTGTCATGGCTGAAAAGAGTCCACAACAACAAGCTCATTACTCACCCTTATGCCTTAATTGTGTCTTTCCTCCTTTGGGAGGGAGGCCAATCAACCCATCCCCATTTCATTTATTTTGATTTCCTTTCTTCTTTCTTAGTACCCTCACTATTGCTTCTGTCTGTATCATATTATTTCTACCCAATCCACTTAAATGTAAATAAGTTATTTAGAATGCAAAGTATTCAAATCCACCTAAATGTACGAATGAATACATTTTCTTAAAACAGACAGTTGGAACCGTGCACAGAATTGACTGGAAAAGTTAAAAATCGACATAGAATTGATTCATCTTTAGCTCATCCAACCTTGCTACCCTGTATTCCTTTCCACCTCTTCTTCTTCTTCTTTCGGCTGCTCCCGTTAGGGGTCGCCACAGCAGATAAACTGTTTCCATTTCTTCCTGTCCTCTGCATCTTGCTCTGTCACACCAACCACCTGCATGTCCTCTCTCACCACATCCATAAACCTTATCTTAGGCCTTCCTCTTTTCCTGTTACCTGACAGCTACATCCTTAGCATCTTTTTCCCAATATACTCAACATCCATCCCCAGCACATGTCCAAACCAACGTAATCGTGCCTCTCTGGCTTTGTCTAAAAACCTTCCAACCTGGGCTGACCCTCTAATATACTTATTCCTAATCCTGTCCATCCTTGTCACACCCAGTGCAAATCTTAACATCTTCAACTCTGCTACGTCAAGCTCTGACTCCTGCCTTTTTGTCAGTGCCACTGTCTCCCACCCATATAACATAGCTGGACTCACTACCCTCTTGTAGACTTTCCCTTTCCCTCTTACTGGTACTCGTCTGTCACAAATCACTCCTGACACTCTTCTCCACCCACTCCATCCTGCCTGTACTCTCTTCTTCACCTCACTTCCACCCTCACCATTACTCTGAACTGTTGATCCCAAGTACTTAAACTCATCCACCTTCGCCACCTCTACTCCCTGCATCCTCACCATTCCTCTATCCTCCCTCTGATTCACACACATTTGTCTTGTCATACACCACATGCAACATAACCATTGTAGCATTATTGGCCTCAGCTGGTCTCAATGAAATCTGGAATTTTCACATCCTTACATTTTTTTCTTTGGCTACTCTTATGAAGTTCAACTTGATTGTTAGAAGGCTCAGCCTTTAGCTGATTCTGTCATGCCTAGAAATCACATCACAATTTTTACTGTAAACAAAATGTTTCAAAAGAAAATAATGCTGCAGTATGAAACTACAAAGTGTCAGTCACAACAGTGCATCAAACAGTAATCCTAGTAGTATGACAAAGTAGGTGTGTGTGCAACACACAGTTAGAAGTTGAATACAGGGAACCCCCCAGCATGATTCAATTGAGGAAAATAAATGCCTTTTCTAATAATCTTAAGAAGCACTTGCCCTTTCCTAGTGTTCATAGGTGTGTACTAGGCTAATGGCCCTGGAGCCTTTACAAGCTTAGCCCATGGAAGTGCCCTGGCATTGTGCTGCCCGTCGTTAGTTCCCAGTGCCTAAATCAAGTAGAGCCACTGGAGTGATCCCCAGGGTGAACTTTCAGTTTCCCATTCACTCATCAAGATTTCTCTTGAAGGGTTATTAATCCATTTTTTAGGAGATATTCTCAGTTTCTTTACTTTTGTTTCCAACAACGCAGTATCTTTCAATAGGATTAGGAAGTCATTAAATGATGGTTCACAGGAGGATTTCCATTTTCTTGTGACACATTTCCTAGCTACTGCTAGTATAGTCCAAAGAAGATAAAGATTTTTATTATTCTTTACAATACTATCAAGTCCTCTCCTTGATGGAGACACTTAAACTTGATATTGTCTTACCTGACTGAGATATGTCTAAGCAAGATCTACTATCACTTTGTATAACTTATTCTTTTCTATAGACTGTTTTTGTTGTTGGCCAACTGTAAATATTTTATATAGTTTGTTACAGATTGATTTACTCAAGATATGTAATTGTTAATGTTGTTATATTCAAAAAAATGTAATAAAATCTTTTGAGCAAAAAAAATTACATTTCTCTTGAAGAGGGCCAGTGAGGTGCTCTACTTGACATGTATAGGAAGTCTACCCAGAGCATGGGCCGTCTCTGGGTTATGAACCTATCCCTTCAGCATGTTCTGTTGATTGTGGTAATGAGGTTGAGGTCTCTGGAGCATGTGGTGCAGAGGGATTGGGATTTCTTTAGATGTAGCATTTCTAACAGAGCTGGGTCAGACATGGCTTCATAAATCAAGCAGAGATCGCCTCTTAGTAGACGATATGAGACAGAGAATAGCTGGAGTTTTTTTTGGTCTGTCCATGTAGGACATGTGTTTAAGGCCCAGGATCCTCTTCGTGAGGTACTTTTGTGGCCTTTCCAGCTGTGTCTGGAGAAGTACATGCCAAATGGGGCATTATACTCTATGATTGGTCTAATGAGGGAAGAGTAGAGAGAAATGATGACCTCTTTCTTTCTGGATGCAAAACCCTTGGTAATGAGATGTGCCACATAGAAGGACTTTCTGACCACAGTGGCAACGTGTTGGTTGAAGGCGAGGTTGCTGGCAGCCTGTGTTCTCAGATCTCTTATAACACTTTCAGTGTTCAGTGGGCTCTCATCAATGTGGTAATTATAGTGGGTACTGAGTTTTTCCCAAAGGGGATGATGACATATTTTCTGGCATTAAGCTTAAGGCCATGGTTTCAACACCAGTCATTGGTCTCAGTGAGGCCTTTCTGAAGGATGCCAGCATCATTTGGGGACTTAATAATGGCTCCCAGCTTGCAGTCATCTGTGAATTTGGTCAGCCAGAGTTCCTCCATGTTGGCCTGGACTTCTGAGAAGTAGATGCCAAACAGGAGGGGACCCAGGACCTATCCCTGTGGGACTCCACTCATGACTAGTCAGCAGTCTGACTTGGAGTCTGCTACTTTTACACTGTGGGTTTTATCTGTGAGCCAATTTGCAACCCACCTAAAGATATAGGGGTTGATGCCTAGTTTGCCGAGTTTATCAATAATTCCTGAGTAAGGAATGGTATCAAAGGCCTTGGCCAGATCAAGGTAGGCTGTATGAACTGTCTTACTTTCATCCACCGCTCTGGTGACTGACCCAAAGAAGTCAACCATGTTGAGCAGGCATGATCTACCTTTCACAAAACCAAATTGCATGGGATCTAGAGTTTGGAGATTCCCTATATCCTTGTTAATTAGGTCCATGATGATGCACTCCATATCAGACTTGTCAGGCTAATGGGCTGATAATGTCTAGGGTCTGTAGTTGGTCCTCCTTTATGGAGAGGGATGACTGTAGCAGTGTGCCATTTGGTAGGGACAAAGCCTGAGGTGAGGCTGTGAGTGAACAGAGCACACAGATGTGGTGCCAGTTCACTTTGTAATTTATGTAAAACACAGCCAGGGATATTGTTGGGTCCCATGGAAGCTGTATTTTTGGCCTTAGACAATGCAGCTTTAACCTTTTCTGCAGTAATGTTGGGTGCCTGGCATTCTTCCAGTATTGAGATTGGTCCTTTGGGGGGGGGGGGGTAAAGTTGGCACTGAATCTGTCATACAGTATATTGGCAATATCTATTGGCTCAGTATAGGAGGTACCATTGCACAGTAACTCAGAGCAAATCTGGGTATTTCCATGGAGATTCTTGATATAACTATAGAAGGCTTTGTGGTTGTTTTTAGTGTCTGCCTCAATTCTACCTTCATAGCTGGCTTTGGTGGTTTTGATGAGGGATCTCAACTTTTTGTTGAGGCTAATAAGGGAATTTTTCTAGTCTTGGGACTTCATCTTTTTCTGTAACAGTTTATTCCTTCTGTTGTAGAGTTTATTAATGGCAGGGACCACCAGACTGGCTTCCTTTTTTGGAGGAGAGTGCCTTGGTTCTGTTGAGTATAGCTAGTTCCATGCATTTATGTACATGTTCATACAATGCATTGGTGTATCATTCGGCAGTCATGCATCTATTTTCCTGGGTGCCGTGAAGTTAGCCACCTCTGTTTATAGGAGTCCAAAGTCGGCTTTGGAGAAGTTTTTCAAGGTGGATACTTTTGTGGGAGCTGTGGGTGAGATGTGGATTTCCATGGTGATTAATCTGTGGTCGGATGTAAGCAGGGAGGAATTGACTACTGGTGTAGTGTAATGGTTGCCAATGTTAGTAATAACCAGGTCAAGGATGTTGTTTCCTCTAGTGGGGGTAAGAAAGAGCTGGTCCAGGGCATTGGAACTGATGAATTCCAGGAAGCATTGGGCCAGTGCATTAGTGCATGAGTAGCTTTCCCAGCTGATGGAGAGATAGTTGAAGTCACTAGTATGAGAGGGTTGGGTTGGATCTTAATAGTTTCCAGGGTGCTTAGGAATGTGGCATGAGAGTCTTGGGACATGGTTGGGGACCTATAGCAGGCTATGACCTGAATTGCTGTCTTACCCAATGTTAGTTGTACCTGGAGTATCTCAGATGTGTTATGCTGGGCTGCTAGTCTGGAGGTGTGCATATCCTTTATGAATATGGAGACACCACCACCTTTGGAGTTTCAGTCCATTTTCTGGTGCTGAAAGTGTGGAATGAGTTATAGCCTGGTAGCACAGGGGTGCTTTCTACTGCTTTAAACCAGGTCTTGTTTATGTTTAACATTTGTTCGATTACTAGTATTTTTCTTCTCAATGTATTAACTGTTATGACTGCTACTGTATATTTGATAAGTTTTCACTTGTATCCTGTCTACATTGTATTAACTCTCTGTACCTACATTTTTTCTGTCAAATGTTGAATGTACATTTTCTTTGTGGAGCTTTTCTCCCCAGGACTCCATTGAAAACGGGTTCTTTATGGCCCAATGGACTATCCTGGTAAACCAACTGCAATAAATAAATAAATAAATAAATAAATAAGGTCTTCGTTACAGCACAAATGTCGATGTTCTCCATTTTGAGGAGTGCTTCAAGTGAGTGTGTCTTAAGATTTAGACTTCTAGTGTTGAGCAGCATGACCTTCAGATTGCATTTATTTATAGCTGTTATGGTGGTAATTTGGTCTTTGGAACACCACCTAAAAATGGCACTATACGGGTGGAAAGAGACTTAGTCAGTACCCGGAAACCCAGGGGTGACAGATGCAGGCCATCTCTGGCAAAGCATCGAGGTCTGTCAGTCATGTCATCCCAAGCAGACAGATAGTGGATCCACTTAGAATGACACCAGAAACTTAGCCAATTGTTGAAGTTATGTTCCACAACCCCAACCCATTTCTCTGAAACAGACTGCAGGACCTTACCAGTGACCACATATTTCCTTAACTTCCATTACTTTCCTACATTAGAGCCCTTTGAGTCCCTGTAGTCCTCTAATCATTAATTGGACTTCAAGTATTACAATTTCCATGCATAACACATCTTGCATTCATTCTGACTCCTTACTCTCTATAATTATTTTCCCTTGTAAACCCAGAAATGAAATGTTCATTGCCTGCTTCTAGCCATTCCCATATGTCATTCTTTTGCTCATCAAGGTGGTTATAACAGGTTTATGCCTCAAGTGAAAACAAAGAAAAGTATCTGAAGATGCTGTCTGTGAACTTGCTTTTGAAATAATAAAGAATTCCTTCAGAAAATAATCTGATACTGTCTTAAAAGCTACACAATTTAAATTTGAACATTGTGAAGAAAATGAATGGTCTAGCGACAACATAGAACTAAATTAAATGAAACATTCTATTTTAATGGGATGACATCCACATTGTTTGAAAGAAGTCTTGGAAAAATAACATTTTTTCTGAATGGTCACTTCACTATATCATTTTGCACTAAAACAATGCACAAAGACATCAGTACAACATGGAATATTAATACACGACCAAGGGTATATGTGAGGACCACATTATGCAATAGGAACTCATCAATATGAAAAAAAAAAACATTAAGAAGACTGGACAGTGCTACACTGTATACCCCTTGTAAAATAAACATTCAACACACAAAGCAAACACATTGAAATGTCTTTTAGAGTGACTACTGAAGAGAATATACAAAGTACAATCATAATTTTCAGCCCCAACCAGAAAACTTTCTGTTTACAAGAGGCAAAAGGTTTAAAAAAAAATAATATTGAGAAGTCAACCATTACCACAAAATAATGAGCATATTAATAGTAAGAATATAATAGACAATGCTTGCACAGTGGTAAAACAGTATGTGTGTGTGTGTGTGTGTGTGTGTGTGTGTGTGTGTGTGTGTGTGTGTGTGTGTGTTGGGGGAGTCTCTTTCAGTGTTAACTGGCATACTGCCTTTACTATATTTGCAAAGTCTTTCAAAGAAGTTATTACATCAAATGTAAATACATGCTATTATAAAACATAACTGAATAGTTGTGATTCAATTTGCATGTACTTCTCTCAAGCTGTTAACAATGCTGCCTTTAAACTTATAAAGTAGTATTACAAAGTAATCATTCATCCATGAAAATGAAATGCAAAACAAAGATGCAGGGTTAACTTTAGCAGAAAGATTCCACATATTTATTTAAGGAGTGCTGTTAAGTGCTTTCAAGGGAAAAGGGATAAGAAAGGGAAATAGCCAGTCCTGCCTGAGTTTCACCAAGCAGGAAATATACAAACCAAAACAAGACTAAACCATATGAGGTAGATTCACACATTGACTGCTACAAATTCCCATGGGAAAGACATTTTGCTCTCATTGTATATCTCTCTGGCTACATATGGATAGCTTATTTTAAAACAAATCTTCACAATTGAGCTAGTTGGCACTCATTACCTCTCACTCGTAGGCTGATAATACTCAAAATGTGATAAAAATGTACAGTGATACTATATTTATATTCTTTTGATTACTAACATACTGCCTGTCTGGCTTAAAGACCACTGTACTATTTTGCTCCCTGAAGGCTTTTTGTCCCTCCTGACTGACTCATTGGCCGGCTACTATTTTCTTCAGCAATATCACCCATAATGATACCCATTCCATAAAAAAGGCTTAAAAAATTGCCACTGAAAGCTTTGAAATCAATATTCATAAAAAACATTACACAAAAACAGCAATTCTAGCCCTCAGGGTCTAATACATGCCCTAAAACAATGTAATTGAACTCCACTGAAATACTTGCTACTTGACAATGCTGTTAAACACTTCAACAATACTTTCCTAAATATACTCAATAAAATTGCATCCCCCATAACAATCCAAGTGAAAACTAATAATGCTCCTTGGTTATCTGATGAAACAAAAACTCTTCTTAAGCAAAGAGATAAAGCCCATACCATCTGAGCTCAGTTATCCCTAACTACAGCCCATGCCATCTGAGTTCAGTTAGTTATCTCTTACTACAACCCATGCCATCTGAGTTCAGTTAGTTATCCCTAACTACAGCCCATGCCATCAGAGTTCAGTTAGTTATCTCTTACTACAACCCATACCATCTGAGTTCAGTTAGTTATCCCTAACTACAGCCCGTGCCATCTGAGTTCAGTTAGTTATCCCTAACTACAGCCCGTGCCATCTGAGTTCAGTTAGTTATCTCTTACTACAACCCATGCCATCTGAGTTCAGTTAGTTATCCCTAACTACAGCCTGTGCCATCTGAGTTCAGTTAGTTATCTCTTACTACAACCCATGCCATCTGAGTTCAGTTAGTTATCTCTTACTACAACCCATGCCATCTGAGTTCAGTTAGTTATCCCAACTACAGCCCATGCCATCTGAGTTCAGTTAGTTATCCTTAGCTATAGCCCATGCCATCTGAGTTCAGTGAGTTATCCTTAGCTATGGCCCATGCCATCTGAGTTCAGTTAGTTATCCTTAGCTATAGCCCATGCCGTCTGAGTTAAATTAGTTATACAGCCAACTATTCGTCACATCTATGAGGGAGAAAAGAATGATGGGACTTTGTCTGCTTGCCTTTCACAGTTGAAAGGAATTGGGATAATGAGCTCCTGGAGATGGACATTTCTCTGTTGTCTTTGTGGGGATTTGTTTGCTAGCCTGGGCCAATGAGAGAGTCTTGGAATATATTGCACCAGGAGGGGGCACTTCTGACACCATGCTTCATTATATACACATGCTACAGCATCACTTTGGCATGCAAAAAAAGGTAGGGCCATTCCTGCCAAGGTTTACCTTTCTGAATATTAGTTTTAGATTCTAGAATCATTTCTGCCATGGAAGTCATGTTGTCATTGAAGTGGGAGCTAACAGTATGAATCCAGAGGGGTTAAAATCCCAAATAAAGCTGTGATAAATGCCTGCAGCTTTGAGAGATCTGGGACCCAACAGTTCCCCCCTGCAGACATCCCACATAACACCTTTATTCATATAATTTCATAGATCAGTCATTTTGCATTTTAGATCTAGACTGGATTTACCAACACTGTTTCTTAAAAGATTCAGTGGTTCTTTACCAAATATACTTTTGGTTCCATAACCAGTATTTTACTAGCTACTGTATTATTTTAAAACATATTTACATGTTAGGTTGTTTGTGGAAATCTCAACTTTGAATCTAAAATTTCCATACCCTTTTCCTTTTGGAATCAGTGGCTTAAGAAGGGTGAATAACCCATTAATCTTCACAACTCATTGCTCACTTTCATAATGTTAATGGTCAGGATTCATTAATAATTACCTGAAGTGTAACGATTGTGTTGGTGCCGTGCAGTGCCGCCAGCATGATAGTGCATTATTTGGTATTCATTAAGTGGCTCCACATGACATATAGACCTGCCAAATAATGGGAGCCACCAGAATATGCAAATTAAGGCATAAAAAGCTGAAGTACATGCTATTTAACCAATCCAATAAAGTGGAGCTATTCAGGAAAGTATAAAGCAATCGTGTACAGTTGGTATAGACTTTTACCATGTTCATCAAAACCTTGTGGAATACCGGCATTATTCCACTTAGAAAAAAAACATGTCAGGGGTTTCTGCTGCTATTATTATGCTGTATGTGCAACAGGCTTCAAATCAGGATGCTGCCTTTGCTGCTGCTGCCAGTCCTCGGGCAAGAAGAAGAAGGGTATTTAGAACCCGTTTAACTTATAATAAACTGCATGAAACAGAAATTTTTGACAGATACATGGTGGACAGGAATCACTGGAGGAAATATGCACTCTCAGGCCACAGGGAAATCCTGGAGAACCCATCCTAATGGAAACAAAGGTATGTTTAGTATTATGCATACTAGTCACTGGTACTTTCCAATGACCCACAAGGGATATATTAGAGGTGTCACAGGCATTAGCCTCTAGAATATTAAATCATTTTTTTTACGTGCAATGCTACCATGTGCAAGGGAGCATATCTGTTTCCCACAAGAACCACAAGAGACAGCAAAAGCCATGCCAGAACTTTATGCAATAGCACACTTCCCTGAAGATTTGGGGCCCATAGATTGCACACACATAGAAATAAAAACCCCACCTGGGGAAGAGGGAAACATTAGCAAAAAGGTTTCCACTCTATAAACCGTCAAATTGTTTGTAATACCCTAGTGATTCAGTACAATGTCTGTGCAGGTAACTCAGCCAGTTTCCATGACACACACATTTGCATACTTGTGAGCTGTACATCAGGTTTGCTAGGGATGACATCCCTCAAGGGCATCTAGTAGGGGATGCAGTTTATGCACTGAAGCCCTTGCTTATGACAGAGAAACCCAAACAACTCAACCAGGCAAGGATACAATTAAAACCATGCTCAGGAATATCATTGACCATGTGTTTGGTTTGCCTAAATCAGGATTCCAGTGTCTTGACACATCAGAAGGTGCACTGCATTATGCCCCAGGCACCTGTGCTGACATACTTACTGTCCTTGGCTAGTTACACAATATAATTCTCAAGAAACAGCTTGAACAAGGGCAGCAAGGTGCAGGACCACAGTTTCAAGGACCACGGGCAGCACCAGCTGCAGTATGTACAGATGAGGAGTCTGAGGGATTAAATCCAGCTGCAGATGGTGCCGACAAATGGAGCCATATACAGTATGCCTTGGCTGTATCTAACAGGCAGGGGATAGCTCACACTGTCACTATGTAGCTCAAAGTCTAAGATCCCATGCACATGCACATAGGAAAACTATTACCTGTCAGACACCATAACCTTAGAGATTTGGGGACCAACATAGATAGTATAGGGTTGGGAGGGTGGCTTAATGCCTAAGGTGTTTGCCTTACAAACATAAGGTGCAGGGTTTGAGTCTCACAAGGGATAATTGGCTAGGCTTAAAATGGCTCGCAAGGGCAGTTAGCTTAGTACTAAACTATGAACTATGAACTATGAACTATGAAGTAATCTCTCCTTTGATAATCACATTGCCAAAGTGGTTAGAAAGACCTTCTATATAGCCCACCTTATCACGAAAGGGTTCGCATCTAGATCAAGAGAGGTCATTGTGCCCCTCCACTCATCACTCATCAGGCCCATAATTGAATACAATGCCCCTTTTGGGATGTACCTTACCCGACACCTGCAGCAACTGGAGAGACCCCAAAAGTACCTCACCAAGAGGATCATCGGCTACAAACAGATGTCCTATGCAGCTCGATTAAAGAAACTCCAGCTCTACTCAATTGCTTACCGCCTACTCAGAGGCGATCTATGCCTGACGTACAAAGCCATGTCAAACACAAAATTAATGGACATGCTCCACCTCAAAAAATCCAAGTCCCTTAGAGGTACATGCTCCAGGGACCTAAACCTCAGCACAAAAATAAATAGGACATGCTGGAGGGACAGATTCATTTCCCAGAGGCTCCCCTCACTCTGGAATAGAATCCCAATTCATGTTAGACATAGCCCCTCGCTGACCCTCTTCAAGCGAAATTTGGACGCGTGGATGGGAAATTGCAAATTCACCCCTGGGATCTCTCCTGTGTCCCTGCTAGACAGAGGCACAGTAAACTAATCTTAAAAGGGTACCTTCTGTGACCTACTTTACAGAGGCACAGCAGGTTAATCTAATAGGGAGGCGGAAACCAAATACACTCTGGTTAGGCTTATAAATGCCCTAGGGCAGATAGCCTAGTATCTACCTATGAACCTATGAACCTATGTAATGGCTGTGTTCTGATAGCATCAGACAAGGACATCCCCCAAGCACACAACTGTTATCTGCAGGAATGACAAGTATAAGTGCGGAACCTGTTAAAAAATGTTATGTACTATATGCTGCTATGCAAAGACTTTTGTCTGAGTGTAGTTATGTCAGTAATATCTGCTCTCTAAGACGTTTGCAACAGAACGGGTATATGTTTGAAGAAATAGTTTGCATCCAGCATTTCAATTCACCACCATCCATAAAACACAGAACAGATCAATCATGCCCTCATTCATATGACCAAGAAGCAAAACTGCCATACCTAATACTTCCAATGCTGTAATGAAAATATTAACTGAAATACGATGCTGAAGAACAATATAGCAGTGATCCATTCACAAATTAGTAGTAACAGAAATCAACAGCTTTAGCTATGCAATAGATACTGATAAATCTAATCCTGTGAATAAGCAAGCATCAGGTATCCCGTGTATACAACAAACCTATATGCAACCCTAAGTCAGAAAGACATGTGCAAAGGGCAGGTCACAGCCATCATCATTTTGGGGGGGGGGGGCAAGGCTGACACCGAAGAAGTGAATGTGCGCACATTAGAAACACTTGCCTTTTAGTGTATACAGTGCTCAGGGCCAGTGACAACAGATGCACAGCATTCAACAGTATGCACAGCATTCAACAGTGTTCTTTAGTTTGTATGTGTGTAAAGTGGTATGGGCAATTTTTTTTCTATTTCTTTATGTCTGCTTGAACACAATTAAGCACTGTGCTAGCACTACTTCTTGGCATGTTGGACAGATGTGAGACATGCATGGCAGGCTACTCAGTTCAACATTGTCACCACCGACCATGAGAACCAATTCTGCCATCAGTTGCATCACTGCTTCCATGGTTCTGGCTAGAAGTCGGGGTGTTTTCTGAACTTGAGTGATTTCTGCTGGATCAGCTCTCATTAGGACTATGTCCAAAAACCATGATCCTGTGGCCTATCACATCTTGGTGTGAATACCACAATCACTGACAGAGCAGTGGATGTAGTGCCACTGCAGGAGCAGGATCTTGCATGGCCACATCGCTAACACTAGAAGATTGAGTGGCTATTTTGGCCGCATGGATGCACACCCTCCCTTCCTCCAACAGAAGTGCCATCATAGAAATTTCCCAATTCAATGTGTCATTTATCCTGACTAAGGAGTTGCCCACATGATTCAGGGAGTCACTTACATCAGAATGCATGATATTCAGTAGTTGCGCTATCTCTTCCGTGGCCAGGGTGGAATGTGCCTGAGCCTCCACTATGTCCTTACACATACATCTGATGGCACCTAATGACATGCCAGCTTCATAGATTCATAGGTTCATAGGTAGGTACTAGGCTATTGGTCCTAGGGCCTATATAATCCTAGCCAAAAAGGTACCGTAGCTTTTGCCACCCAAGAAAATTATTTTCCTGTACCCCTGTCGAGCAGAGCCACAGAAGTGATCCCAGGGGTGAATTTCCTATCTCCCATCCAATCATCAAGATTCTTCTTGAAGAATGCTAATGAGGAGCTTTGTTTGATATAGATAGTTTGTTCCAGTGTATGGGAAGTCTCCAGCATCCCTCCAGCATGTTCAGTTTTTTGTAGTGACAAGATTTAGGTCTCTAGAGTGTGTAGCTTGGATGGGTTGGGATTTCTTTAAGTGGAGCATGTCCAACAGCTCTGCATTTGACATAGCTTTGTAAGATGATCACCTCTGAGTAGGCAATATGTGATGGAGTAAAGCTGGAGTTTTTTGAGATGGTCTGCGTAGGGCATCTGTTTGAGGCCAGTAATCCTCTTTGTGAGGTATTTCTGCGGCCTTTCTAGTTGTTGTAGATGTCTTGTGAGGTACATACCAAAAGGTGCATTGTACTCTATAATGGGTCTAATGAGTGACAAATAGAGGGGAACAATGACCTCTTTTTTTCCTGGATTCAAAAGGAAAAAGAAAAGGATTCAGGAGGAGAGTGGACAGCAGGCCTCCTCTGATCATTTCTACCAACCTTCGTGTGTGACACCACACTCTCATAATGGCTGCTAGGAGAGGTAAGAGGAACTTTAACCAGGGTAACCACACTAGCCTGATCAACTTTGTAAACTTCAACATGTCCTATATCAGAGGTCTGTATGTCTTCGGTATGCAAAGGCATATTGACCCTGTCCAAAACATGGGCAAGGGATGTGGAGGCACAACTTCAGTGTCAGACTGACCCTCTGCACCCTCCAGACTCTGCCTGTTCATCACCACAATCATCATCATCAGAGGCGGCAGATACTCCAACATCATGTGGTAGGAATTACACAGTGCCAATCTCAGGATTACCTATGATAATAAGAAATAAACACAACAAACAGAAAGAGAGAATAAAATCAATCACATATTTTCCTTATAATTAAGGTATGTTAAACTTCACAACAGATACTAAAGCTACAAACAATTTACTGTTATATAGACCTGAATATACCTTAAAAAAAGTATTATCAATAAACAAAAATGTGTTCTTACCATGTGCAGGTGGGCTGGCAGCCTAGAACCCAGAAGTGCCTGTTTGACAGGGATAGAAAGGAAAGAAGTCTGCTACGTATCACAATTCAAATGAAACAATAAAAAAGAAAACAGTCCCCTTCACAAGTGCAGATCAAAATGGTACTCATAAAAAAATTAGTGAACACATGACTTGACAACCACTTTCCCAACACAAAGCAAACTCCATTCTTTCTGTATGACTGCAGTCTGACACAAACAGTTATCAATGTTTTTCTATATCTATCTATCTCTCTTTAGATAGATAGATAGATAGATAGATGTGTGTGTGTGTGTGTGTGTGTGTGTGTGTGTGTGTGTGTGTGTGTGTGTGTGTGTGTGTGTGTGTATAAACATCTGAAAACATAATCATATAAAGATATAACAAAGGCACATTTTGCTTCCTGCACACGTAGAAGATCATCTTGTGACACTCTGGTTCTGTCAGCCACATCTGCACCAATGTCAATGATTCTGTTGGACTCCTCTGATTACCTTGATTTTTGAGAGTTCACAAGAACTCCTCAGTTTCAGTTAGTGGTTGTCCAGTAGAAGGACAACTCCCCCATAGCCACCTGTTCCTGGGCAATTGCAGTGCCCCTACAGTGGACAGATGTTATCATATCAGTTGCCTGGTATATTATCTGGGAGTAGGATCTCTCATGGCCTCCAACTGCATTAAGGTCACCAAACACCTATCACCACATCCTGCCTTAGTCAGATTGGTCACCTCTATCTCTCCATAACAGAAACGCTTCATGGAAACATAAAGCCTGGATAATTACCTCCTTTTCTGCATCAGTATAAAGTGACTTATTGGACACAGATGTTTTCATGGGTGCTATATCCCTGTATGAGAAGAAACAGAAAACAGACACACATAATAACATATACAATGAATACACAGAATGATTGTCAGCTCAGTTAAGTGTGACTGTATGAAACCAATATGCACACAAACAATTTTTAATGCTAAATGCTCACTCATGGCTACACACATCAGGCCCCCAAGCCCCCAAATCCTCCAATCACCCCCTACCAACCCACATTCAACCACAGTCCCCTACACCCAACCCCACAGCTAACCTGCCCAATCCCCCACACCCAATTTATCCCCCACCAACCCCACACCACCACCCCAACAAAAAAGGAGTATATTTGAACATCAAATATCAGCACAGATCTTATAACACTTTTGTAATGGATATAACACAGATTAAAGTGTGTAATATATTGCTGCATTAACAATATAAATGCAACATTATTAAAGTAACACCAAAATGTTACAAGTGAGGTATCCACCTTTGTGGAGTTCAGTCCAGTAGAAATGCTAAAACAACACTTTTTTTCTTTCTTTGCTAACACAGATAAAAATGCCAGACCTTGATACATACACACAATATATTAATCTACTATAATTGTAAAAACATGGCCTACAGTAATAAATAATTATGAGAAATTGATCATGTAGCATTTTTAGCATAATTCTAGAAAAGCTATGGCAAAAGGAAGCGAGAAAAGTAAATAAATCTAAATTTATACAATTACTTTTCACTGGACAATACACTTCATGTTTTAATGTTAAACTAGAAGCACTACTAAATAATTAGCTACATATCTTGACAATACAGCACTGTAGAAAATATATAAATCTTGCAAAGTCTTGTTTTACTAGCAGTATCAAAGTCTGTGTTTCAAAACACTCTCCCCAGTTGAATACAAGGACATTAGCTACATCATTGCCTTTATACAGAATGCAGAGTCAGCCCTGTTAGCACTCTGGTTATGCAAATGAGGTGTCATATCATTAGCATTCCTGAATACCAAAAACTGTACTAAGTGTAGTGGATGGAAACATGGTGTAAGGACCCACAAGATCTCTCTCTCTCTCACACACACACACACACACACACACACACACACACACACACACACACACACACACACACACACGCACGCACACACACACACACACCCTAGCCATGCAAGGACAAGAAGTGAGAAGTGTTTCCTGTTAATGACATGTAGGTGTCTTTGATTACCCTGACTGCAGGAGAAATCAGCTTTCATATTCTCCCCTCTTTGCTATACACCTATTAAGGGTGTGTCAGGGAGAAGCAACTTACAAAAAAGACTGCAACTACATTGACAGATGTAGGGGAATAGCAGTCATAAAATTCAAATGCTGGCTTAAATTACCACAATTACTTGCCATCAGTAGGAAAAGTTGTCCATATTAAAGAGAGTACTATAACCATTTTCAAAGAAAACATATGGCATAGAAAAACAGAGAGTTGCTATAATGAAAAGATGGATAATCAAATGATGCAGAAGACAGAAAGAAAGGGATACATCTTCAGTGATTGCAGTCTTTGTTTAATGTTGTGTGATTACATACCTTTGCTAACTGTTTATAATATCCCAGCCATGCAGACATTCACAGTCAAATGTGAAAGGATAGATTTCATAACTTGTTTCTTGTGTACTTTCAATGTGACTTGATGCGCATTATTATTACATAAATAATGTCTTTGTCTGTGGCAAGCCTGAGAAATATAGTGAAATGAATGTTTTCAATACCCTTGTTTGAGGGTTCAAATCTATAAAGCTCCCTGTTGCAGCATAACACACTTGGTCTAACACATCAATGCAATTATCTACAATGCTTTAAATATTTTTTTCTTGTATCATTTCTACACCACTTGACATTGTGTAAATTAGTTTCATGGCTTAAGGAAAAAGGTAAAAATTTCAGTTTAAGCTGGTATAGGTAGCACAAACCAGTCAGGTAGCATTGTGCGGCCGTCAGCTCTCTGGATAGTACTCAGGGAAAAAATACACCTGACAGTTCACTTTCTTTGTGGCACAAGGTGTAAATGCAGTGAGCTTATAGATAAAGTATAACTAATGTAACGTTTGAATCTCCTGACATGATATGATTACAGAAGATTGTCTAAACTCATATTTTATCACATTATGTGATAACATTGTGCTGTTGTTAAAAACATCAGCTGTTGTCCCTACTGCTAACAACAGGTGATCATTAGTCTGCCCACTTTAACATCCATCCTTAACCCCTTTTTTTTCCATGGGGTCAAGGTGTCACTTTAACAGTGATAATCATCTCAAGCCAAAATTTACACCGCCAGGTGGCTAGCCTGTCACAGTAGTTCATCCATATCACTCACAGCCAATTTAGAGTGACCAATCCACCTACTTAATTTCTTTGGAGTGTGGGAGGAAACTAGAGTACTAGGATGAAACCCACACAACCACAGAGAAAACATGTAAACTCTACACAGAAGGCACCCCAGCCAATCATTGAACCAGAGGACCTCTTACTGTGAGGTAACAATGCTAACTGCTGCACCACCACAGTCAACATATTATGTCATTAACTACAATTCTGATAATGTGTTCCACAAAGAACATGTCTGACTTTGCATGGAGATATGAGAAAGAATTGTTCACTTGTATGCATTTTTAGCTCCAGTCATTGCTACAAATACACATGCATTTCATTTTATCCAATATCTGTAATTTCCCTAACATATATTACCTTTCTAATTTCTGTTCTATTTGCTCTCTACTTGCCATTGTACAATCATGGTTCACTACTTAAGGAAAAAAGTGAAACATTTAGTTTAGGTTGCCTTAGGTAGCTCAAAAATGCCTGGAGGAGTTATGCGTCTGTCAGGACTCTGGATAGTAATCATTCAATAAAATACACTCATCTGGTAACTTTTTCTGTGGTGCAAGTCAGAACTGAGATGAACTGACAGAAATAAGGTATATGAAGCATTGCTCAAATCCTATTTACAGAGCACCTTGTCATACTTTACAATACTTACTTTTCAATTGTAATCCACTTTAAAGTACATTTGCTTTCTATTTGGCATCATGCAAACATGGTTCACTACCTAAAGAAATAAGTGAAAATTTAGTTTAAGCTGCCTTAGGTAGCTCAAACATGCTTAGCAATGTTGAAAGGCCCATGCAACAGGGAGCGTATTTAAGTCAGAAAATGCACTTGACAGATGTCAAATTCTGTGCTACAAGGTATAATTGAAATTAATTGGGAGAAATAAGGCACATAAAGCATAATTTAAATCCTGTGTAGCGATCATTTTGTAATTTATCACAATATGTATTTTTTTATTTACCATCATTTTAAGGTGCATCTGCTCTTCACTTGGCAGAGTGTAAAACAAGATGCACTAGCTAAATAAAATGATTAAGAATTTAATTTATTCTGCCTTAAGTAGCTCAACCATGTGTGGTAGTGGTGAACTGTCTTCAGCACTATGGATAGTACTCAGAGAAGAAATTCCATCTCTCATAGAGCTATCTTTGTGGCACACGGTGTAAGAGGAATTTTTTTTGCAAATAATACAGCCTATTAAGAGTTTGAATCCAGCTACAGGATGCCCTGAAAAGGGTGTAAGAAGCACATAAGCCTTGCATAATGAAAATGTGTTTTTTATCATATATAATTAATTTTTCACATATATACAACCTAATGTATGTCCACTTTCCTAGACATGACAATGAACACATTTCATATAAAATAACTAGCATCTGTATGATGGGCATAGTACATTTGTTGCAATCATTGCAAAGATGATGCCATGTCCAGCACTGAACCAGTGAACTGCTGTAGGAGACAGTGATGAAAGTTCGAAGGGTGAGGACTAGATTCTCAATGTTCTCAATGCTGGACATGGGTGCATGTCTGATGTCCCTTACCTATCCCCATCATAGTGTTTCCCAACCTTTTGTCTTCATCACCATCCCTGTCTTTCTTGTATGCCCAGTATGTCTGCAGATGCTCCCTAACCTACCCTGCCTGCCTGCCATCTCATTCCTAATCAACTTTCAAAGCATTCCAATCTTGCTCAAACAAAACAAACAATTGGCACCTGTCCCACAAAAATTACATCCCATACATAAATCTCCACATCACATGTGTCATTCTGCCACAATTTATTAGGTCTAATTGTCCATACAATACTATTTTTGGCTGTCACCCATCTCTGGTGTGGTGGCTTTCCAAAGTCATAAAATTGTGTACACAATTGTACATTGACATTGTGAAGATGTGGATAGCTATGGTGTTCTCCCATGACACTCCTGGAAATTCTTGCATTCTTTTCCCTGTGTACTACCCTTTGCTTCTCAACCCCATTTTCTCCACTGTCCTATCCACACCTTTTTCACACATTTAATCTGGTCAAAAACAGATTCACACACAACACCCACATAGCCAGAAATGGCTCATAAAAAAGCCTTCACTTTATGTCCTCAGCGTTTTCATGGAGTTTGACACAGATCAGAAATGCTGAGTGACAGTAAATGCTGTTTATGTTCTTATTACAAAAGCTGAAGAATTCATTCTAATCTGCAGTGATTTGGTTACCGTCACACAAATATGCTTAAATCTGTTGTGCTATGGGAATACAGAGTAAAGGCATAGTAAAGGCAATACTGTGGAACAGTTAATGTAACATGTATTAGGTTGCTGGATATATTAAACTAGGAGTTCCTATGTGGTTTGTTGAGATAATTACCCTGTTTATAGACTAATGTTTTGGTATAGTGTCATGGGTTTGATTACAGCATATGTCTGTTTATTACTGCATGACAGTTCATATTCCTATAATTTATTTACTTGCAAATGTCTGTATTTCTTTACATATAACACATTTCCTCAACATAACATGGCAATAATGCAGTAAGACATCATTTTCAAAAACATTGCACCCTCAACATGGAGACTTAGTAAGCCGCCCTTATCCTGGTTATGTATTCATGATTATTGTACTCTCCCACCCCTTGTTTTCATCTGTAGCAATCAGCTTATTATTCAGTCAGAAAGATTAATTTATACCCTACATGAACTACAAATGCTAACACAAGAATCCTTCCTAGCAATAGAAACTTGACTAACAAATTCCCACCTAATTCTGAATCCTAAACAAACAAACGTATGCTATTCCACCCCACAAAAGCTACTGTATCCCTCTCCAATTTCAACATTGTATCAACAAACAGTACCATCATTTTACCCTCATCTCACACCAAAATTCTGGGAGTTGAAATAGACAACAACATGAGATTTGACATCCACATATCACAAACCATAAAAAGTGTGCAAAAATTTGGTACACTTTATAGGAACAAGCAGTATCTTACAAAAACACAAAAACTACTATTGCCAAAATCCATCTGATCTTAACTCTGTTATAAGTATCACCCATATTAACTAACCTAAGAAAAATTGAGTTAGCAAAACTAGACTCCTGTTAGAACAAAATTACCAGGTATGCAGCAAACTCACCCTTTTAGGTCACACCACTGTTCAGCACTCAAACAACTCAACTGGTTTAAACTCCATAATCTCCTACTATTTAACTGACTAACCATGGTGCACAAAATCTTCTATGAACCAGAGAAAACACCTGGCCTTCAAAACCTTTTACTACCATAGTCCAGTGCCAAATCTCTATGATCTAGCAACAAATCACTCATAAAGATAACCACAGCCAACAATCTTGCTGGAGAATACCTCTTCTCAAATTACATAGTCAAAATTTTGAATGTGCTACTTCCTAACATAACATCCACCACAACCTTTACTCAATTTAAAAAAATGATAAAAATCCACTTATCCAGCAAGTGGCTATGCATGGGCACTGCTACCGATGAAACAATCTCTTTCAACTGTTATTACCGCTCCTAAGTTGACTTTAATGGTCTATATACACATAGGTTCTTTAAGCTCTGATGATAAGAAAAAACAATGTGTTTAAAAAAATGTATAAGGTTTTCCAACTGATTCTCTATCGAAGTTACTTAATGTTTGTATGCAATCTGTTTAACTATGCTATGGCCATGTATACGTAACTCACTGTGACATTTAATGTACTCAAAAGTTTGTTAACATGTATGTTTTATGTGGAGCTTGCTCACTGTGATATGTAATGTACTCAAAAGTTTAACTTGTACGTTTTATGTGGAGTTACTCACTGTGATATTTAATGTATTTAAAAGTTTGTTAACATGTATGTTTCATGTGGAGCTTACTCACTTTGATATTTAATGTACTCAGAAGTTTGATAACATGTATGTATTATGAAGATTTTTTTCTCCATGGGCCTTCACTGAAAATGAACCTGTGTCCAGTCAGACTTTCCCAGTAATCAAATCAAATGTAAAATAAAATAAAATAAAATAAATAATAAAGACGAAAACACCAAGCAGGTGTTCCTACATGCCCTACAAAAAATATTTGTGCTATTCCTCTCTGCATCTGTCTGTTGCTCTCTGTGTTTACCTCTCCTTTTTCCATATGTTTTCAATGTTCTTCAATAGTGTTATTTTAATTGCTGATGTTAGCACTTCCGCTGTGGCATGATGGCCTAATGCTCGAATGTATAAAAAGTTTTTTTGATAATGCCATGGGTTCTATTCCAGCCATTAACTGTTACTGAGTGGTTTTGATGACAACATGTCACATGATGTTTTGACAGACTACTCTTTCTGTACATATCAGCTAAACTCCTTCACTTAATGCATCATTACCCTGCTGTTACAATAATCTGCCTGCTATGAAATTATGAATGCTGTCTTGTGAAGGTCTTTACATGGAGTCACCCCAGGGCAACATAGAGTACTGCTAACTACTATTGTAAGTTCAAGACTTCAAGGTATGATTACACATGTGCTAACACTTTGCCATCAACACCACAAGCTAGCTTAGCACGCAGCACTTAAACAGTACAGAAAAAAAACAGGAGATCAGAGAAAATGAGGAATGGCTGTGATGCCTTTTTATATGATCTGAGGAAGGCTTATTTGCTGAAAGCACTTATCGGAAGACTGAGGACTGCTTATTTTATGTTATATTCTTTTTATTAAAGTTGTGATTTTACTATTAAGTTTTACTGCTGTGTTGGACATCAAGGGGTTTTAGTAGTGAGAATCATAGTTTCTGTTGTACAAAGCTTGTATGTCTGTATTACTGTCGCCCAAAGATGATCATGAATTTTGAATCATGTTAACTAACTTAATTCATTTGTGTGTAGTAATGTGTCTTCTCTACAGTGTTTACAGTTGCACCATGTTACCAGTTTGGTTAATCTATTCTCACCACATCTTTCACTGTCATTCTGCAGTGCACTGTCCTATATATGACTTCCATGTTTGTATTGCCAATGCACATAGTGCAAGTATGAGACAATACAAGTGCACAATCATCCTGACATGATGTCACAGGAATTTTTGATTGATAATTTAGTGGTGCATAACAGTGAATTGTATGTTATCCCGTTATGTGCAACATGCCAATGTCCCTCACAGTAACACAATATACATTAAGGACAGTTTCACATTGCATTATCAAACTATGTTATTACCTGTGACAATCATAGTGATTTTACATTCTCCTGGGCACACATATGCATTTGTTGCATGACTTGAGATGCACAGTACTATCTCTTCCAAACAATGATTTTTATAAATAGTCCCATTTCCAATTTCATATAAATATTATGCACCTTCTCCTGTGATGCTTGTGACTTGTAGATTGCCCTCTAAATTGTGTAAACTAGATAGGCAGGAGGTTCAATGCCCAACATGGATGTTGTGTGTGTTTGTGTGTGTGTGTGTGTGTGTGTGTGTGTGTGTGTGTGTGTGTGTGTGTGTGTCTGTGTGTGTGTATGTGTGTATTTCCATTCATGTGAGACTGTGTGTATCACTTTGTAATGTATTCATTTCCTCTGAGAATAATGCATTTAACTGTACTCATAGCTCCCTCATCCCTATTTTTACAGTAACATCCATTCTGAAAAACACTGATAAGGCCATCCTGGGAAAATTGCAGTCTGTCCCCCAAAAGTCAGACTTCTCTTTTGGCACTTTTGAAGTTAGTAGATTGATTTCTAGATTGCGTAGCCTAGATAGGGAGGATGTTCAATACCCAACATGGAATACTTATGTGTGAGACTGTGATGTATCCACTTCTCCAGATATAAACACATTTAACTGTTCTTACAGGTCTCTTATCCCAATTCTTAAATTGACATCTTCTCTGACACACACACTGATGAGGTCATCATGACAAAAGTGCAATCTCTTCCATCAGGTTCAGACTTCTCTTGTAGTGCCTGTGAATATTATAGTGTGCTCTAGACTGTATAAGCTAGATAGGTCAGAATTTCAGTAAGAAGTTCAATACCTTGCATGGAAGACTTGTGTGTGAGACTGCGTGTCACTCCGTCGTGTGTCCACGTCTCCTGTGAATAATGCATTTAACTGTTCTCAAAGTTCATTACCCAGATTTTACAGTAACAGCCCCTCTGAAACACACTTAAGTCATCCTGACTAAAGTGCAGTCTGTCTCATCAGGGTCAGACTTATTCTGTGGTACTTGTGAATAGTAGATTGATCCTTAGATTGTGTAAACTAGATAGGTGGGTAGGTAGGAGGTTAAATACCCAGTATGAAAGACTCGTGTGTGTATATGAGACTGTGTGCATCACTGGGTGATGTATTCACTTCTTCTAAGAGAACAAGCATTTAACTGTTCTCAAAGGTCCCTTTTCCCTATTTTACAGTGATATCTTCTCTGAGACACACTGATGAAGTCACCTCTCCCCTTAGAGTCAGACTTCCCCTGAGGCTCTTGCAATGAGTATAGTAATCTCCAGATTGTGTAAGCTAGATAGGTAAGAGCTTCAATACCCAGAATAAAATACAAGTCTGTGTGTATGAGAAAGAGTAACCATTTGTCTGAGAAAGAGTAACCGTGTGTATCACTGAGTGGTGTATCTATGTCTCCTGAGATAAATACATGCAACTGTTCTCATTGCCCCCTCATCCCTAGTTTTACAGTATAATCTTCTGTGATGCATAATGATTAGGTCAGCCAGACAAAAGTGCAATCTCTCTCCTTAGAGTCAGACTTCTCCTGAGGTGTATTACAGTGCTCTCTAGATTGTATAAACTAGATAGGTAGGCAGTTCAATACTCAACATAGAAAACCAGTATGTATGTGTATGTAATGCCTGTTGCTGTCTCCATTTCTCCTGCAGAGAATGAATTTAAATATGTACACAGCTTCCTTCCAACACATTTTATAAAAATATCCTCCAGGAAAGACAATGAGGAGGTTAATTTTGACAAAACTCCAATGTCTCCCATTACAGTCAAACTTCTCCTGTGGTGCTTGCAAGTACTACAGTGTGCTATAAAAAAAGTGTGTGTGTGTGTGTGTGTGTGTGTGTGTGTGTGTGTTGTGTGTGTGTGTGTGTGTGTGTGTGTGTGTGTGTGTGTGTGTGTGTGTGTGTGTGTGTGTGTGTGTGTGTGTGCGCGCGTGTGTGTGTAAATGTGTGTGTGTGCGCGCGCGCGCGTGTGTGTGTGTGTAATGCTTGTTCCCAATTTTCCCTGGAGATGATGTATTTAAATTTGTACACAGCTTCCTTTTAACAAATTTTACAGAATCATCCCACATGAATACACTGAGGAAGTCATCCTGATAAAAATGCAATATCTTCCATGCAAGTCAGGCTTCTCCTGTAGCATTTGCAATTGATACAGTGCTCTCTATATTGTGAAACTAGATATGTAGAAGGTTCAGTACTCAACATGGTAGAATTTCATGCATGTGTAAGGTTGTTTACAATTAGGTCAGCATGGGCTCATTCAACCTATATTCTGGATATTTATTTTTTAAACTCAAAGATGAATACACCATTCCCTAAGTCCACCTTTCACATCTGCAACTTCATTGCTACACAAGGGTACAGCTATGCATACTGTTTCTAATATAATGATTATAATTTCCTATGCATTATGTAAAGGAAACTTTGCTTCTTTAGGCAATACTACGTCCACAAAGTTGTGCATTAATGCTTCAAATAATAGGGTCATGCATTGAAAGATAGCCATTTAATGTTTTTAGTGATGCAAACATTTGAGAAGTGGGGGCAATCGTTCCATTCTTCAAATTGCACTTTTTGTGTAGCATCATCAATAAGAACAAATGATTATAACATTATATTGTCTGCCTACACCCTTGGTTCAAAACACTGATGAGGTCATTGTTTTGCAAGTGACCTAACGCTAGTAGAATATCAGACTTCTCCTGTGGTGTCTGCATGTTTGACACTATTGTCAATAATGTGCAAATAACTAGGTAGGATGTTTGACTACAGCAGTGTTTAACTACTGCAAGTGTGACTTCCAATGGAGTCATGACTGTTTTACACACATATGTAGTGATAACTTTTACAAGTCCTCATTGGCTGTAAAAATAGTGTTATTAGATATATCTCTTTGGCAATGCACTGCTGATGTCATCCCTTCATAGATGCTGTATGACGCAATTGTACTCATTATTATCCTATGGTGCTGGCTCCTGATCATGTGCTATATGGACAGTGTAAGTGAATAGGTAGCTGGTTTGATTCCATCACTGCTTTAATAGTGTGACAGCTATTACTGTCAGATACATTTTACCACCTCACAACCACCTTTATGCAGCCTTGAAATTATGGGATAGAATTACAGTGGCAGTCTGTGACACTAGCAGATCCTAGTATCACCAGGGGAATAACATTTTTCCACACAATGATTACATACTGCTAACATACCTCTAGTTTGTCACATTTAGAGTGTGCATTCCCTTGTGTTTCATGACTTTGATAGTGTGCTTTGTACGTTGTGTAACTATATATGTAAGATATATGTAAGATGCTGGATTATAGCTCTGGGTGTGTCCTTCACCCTCATAATGTGTATACAAGTCTGCAAAGACATATATGATATGGAGTTATGCAGTGCTATTGTGCATTTCAGACACTTTTTAGCATAAACATCCAGCTTCTAAACAGTGGTAATGTCATTCATTTACCTCTGCACTGTCTCAGATGGATATTAATATGGTTAAGGGGTGCTTGCAATTCAGGGTTTGGGTAGTTATTTTAAATCCATTCATTAATGCTCAGAGTATGTTGTGTCAGTGTTATTGTGACTGTACATCTTATTAACACTGTTGTCATGCACATTGGCTTTCAACACATATGGATATTAATCCCTCTTACTAAAAGCAATGACAATTTGTCACATAGCAATATTTTTATTCTACGAAATGATGACATTTGTTTCCATGTTGCTTATGTAACATATGTAGGACATGTTATCCTCTGGCATGAGGGAATGAGACAATATGCTGTCTGTTGTTGATGTACTACAGTAATCATAGACATACATATTTCTTGCAGAAACAACATGATGTAATATCTTCACATAACCACACATGTTACATTTGTAGTGACATTTCTACCATGGTACATTCATCCTGGAAAATAGCCATGTATTGTCTGCTGTCAGATACTCATGTGTTCAACATCTAAATTCATTGCCTGTTAGCATTATTGCGCCTTATACTGTAATGCATGACTGACATGTACCATGGTGATAATGCATCAGTAACATTGTGACAGATCCCTATGATCCCTTTTATTTCCGAGATTGTTTACCACACATACAGATGATGTAATAATTTAGCATAGGTGAATTGTCATACTGGATGTAAGACTTCCAATGCAGTGCATGCTATTCATCTAGATGTTAATAGTTAGTAAAGTGGCATTGCTTCCTTTTCAATTCCTGACAGGGCCAACATTATAAGAATGTACTGCCATTACATAAACACCATTTTATCTAGTTATTGTTATCCAATTTTATGTCAGACAATGATATATCATCACAGATTGTAATTGCATAGCACTGAAATGTTTATTCAAAGCATGCAGTGCTGAGACTGCTTCTGAGGCATGTGCATTGTCTATTGGCATTTAGAGCATAACTACACAGATACACTAGTCTTCACTTCTAAGACAGTGTGTGTCCTACATGATGAAACAGCTTCCTTGTGTGTTGTGTGGACAGTAACATGTGTAGCTCATTTCTGGTATTCTGACTAAATGTGATTGTTCATATAATGTCCATACCTCCTGTGCTGACACACACATTTATTTCAGTTATTTGTTACAGACTCCATTGCTGTCTGACGTGGCACATGCAGTCAATACAGGGATAGAGAGAGTGCATTGTATAATAGGCAGGGGTTTGAATCTAATAACAGTTGTCTGTCAGACTACAGTGGCTTACACATACTCACACAGGCCAGTGTTTTCATGCATTTTCATAACAGTTTAGTTGTCAGTAACCTTATATGGTTTTATATTCAAAATGCTTCTTATACAGTTGCTTCACATTTGCCTTCTCTATTAGGCAGACATAATTGTTACACATTATTGTGTACCACTTCCCCCATCTACTTCCCCTCATTCTGTATTGTGTCCTTGTACTTGTCAATAATTTATGTCTAGGCTACAGTGCTTGCTTGTATCTGGGCACTAAATATATGCAAACCTTTTTGCTTTTGCATGCTGGTGCTTGCAAGCATATTTCCTTGGCTGTGAATACTATTGCTGGTCAGAAAAAGGTGCTTGCATCCATGTAGGTGTGATGAGCAGCATGCATATTCAATTAACACTGCTGCTCAGTGCACTAACATGCTTACATCATGTTGGCACCACGAGGTGCCTGGATCCCTACCAGTTCAGTGAAAAATCAATTCATCAAATGGCATTTTCAGTGCAATTGCATCAAACATGCCATTCGTCAAATTGATTGTACTGAGATCACTGTACAGTGAGGATTGGGAAATCTGCCCTTTCCCCACTGTAGTGCGATCTTGGAGTTGGTACATATAATTAGCAGGGGGTGTGGGGGGTACAGCACCACACATGAGGGGAATTCAGTGGCACCACACATGAGGGGAATTCAATGAACATAATTTCTGATGAAATGCCATTTGTTGAATTGACCGTTCAATGAAGTGATATAGACACAAGGTGCCTAATGATTGTTAATGAATCCCAGGGAATGAGTAGTATAGCAAACAGACAAATGCATTAGCTTAAGTTTGTCAGCTCAGTAAAACAAGCTACATCAAAAGTTATTATTAGTTCAAATATTTTCAGCCAAAAGCAGGGACAGACATATTTATGGCAACAAAACATTTTGTCTGACAGCACTTCAATCATGAATTAGACTTTATTCAGTACTCAGCATTGTGTCTATGACAATATTAACAGTTATGCTGTACATCTGCTGGGAGATCACCATGACATTAAATCAGTTTGTTAATCTGCCATCTACAATTTAAAAAATGAATGCCAATTATCAAAAAGTCAATTAAATAAATAAATAAAGCAGATGACAAAGGATGCACAACAATTGTCTAAACCAACAAGTGGCAATGGTTGGCAAAAGGCTGTGATTCTTAAATATTTTAATATGTAAAAAAAGACACACATCCATATCATATTACTTTGTACATCACATAACTTTTATCACCATCCCCTCTGGGCAATGGAGTATGAGCTAAAAGGGACTTTCATCTTATTTTGTAATGCATGGCACCATTCATTAAGACTGACTGCAAGTGGTCATTAGAATTTGTTATATTTTAGTAATAATAAAACTCTGTGTGTGTGCAGTTCATGGTTTACTCACAGCTGACATGATTTGATGACAAGGGTGTTAGGCTTTAAAACACCCATGAGTGATTAATTATTTCTCTGTAATATCAACCCTGACAGCTGTTTCTGCCTATTTAAATGAAGCAGTCAAAAACATCTCAGATGTGTGCAGGTCTGCCTGCACTTGTAAATTTTTTTGCTTTGCTTTGTTTTCTCACTACAACATTTAATATAAGTAAAATGTCATTAAAAATAAATTATTAATTTAGTTTCCAATAATATCAATGAAATAATGCTATGAATTTGATTTTTACTGTTTCTAAAGCAAAGCAAATATATTTTACATCTCTTTTAAACCAAACTGCAAAAACAGAGCAACGTAATGGCTTTACAGGTCTACTAGTAATACATTTTAATATATAAAAACAAGTGAAAACTGTTCAAATTGGATTTACTTCATTGGAATCAACTTTTTACATATAGAATTATGAAAGAATAAGTGCACAAAAAGTAAAAAAGCCATAAAAGTTATGAATCTACATAAAGTCATGCAAATATTTTTTCTACATTTTTCCTTTAAGCATCATTTTTTTCTGTTCTTTATTCTGATGTAATGTCATCTCAGTACATTCATATTTATGTCATGAGGTCCATTCTTCATCCTGAAATATGTCATATACCTGCATATAATGAAAATCTAGTATAACATAAGAAGTCAAACTTCAAAGTGAAATGAAAGGAAAACATCATATTTCCTAGGTATGAACAAAACAGCTTATGTCATTCTCTTTAATGCTGTTTTATTCATAAGCTGTTATCTTCAGTTCAGTGATTCATCTGGGCTTATATTGTTAAAATTAGCAGGGGATGTTGGGGTTGTGGCATCTTTCCCATCAGAAAAAAAACAATCCATTTTCTCAGGAAATATATAGTTCATAGGTAAGTAGTAGGCTAACTACCATTACTGGCCATTTTAAGCCTAGCCAATTTCATCTATTATGCTCAAAATAACCTATCACATTTGGTTAGATATTGGCCTTACCCAGCTTATTTTCTATAATTATACTTATTACCCCTAACAAGAATAACTGGGATCATACCATAGATAATTTGAGGGGACACATGCATGGGATAAAGTATTTATGAGCTACTTCTGTCCATTAGTACTACAGGGGCAGTACTGGTTACATTTTCTGTTTCCTATCCATAGATCTAAGTTGCACGTGGAAATGGACAGGCACGGACTTTGTTTTATGTGGATCATAAGTCTGTTCCACAACAGGTTTGTTTGTTTCTTTCTTTTGGCTTTTCCCGGTTAGGGGTTCAGAACTCCGGTCTGCTAATGATTGGCAGTAGATTTTGACGTGCTGGCTTGCCGGGCCTAACGCACAACCTTCACCGAAGGAACACCCATTCACACATGTCGCCACACAGAAGGCGCTCTAACTGAGAATCGAACGGGCAACATCTAACTGTGAGGCGACAACGCTACCGCAGCACCACCATCGCAGTCTGTTCCACAACAGGTATCCTCTGTGAAATATGCCTGTTCCTTCAAACTATTCTGTTGATATTCTGGAATAGATTTGGATCCCTTGACTGAGTATTTATGATACCACTTGCCTTGTTCATGTACAATAAATCCATCAGTAATTGGTTGGAGTCTTGTATACAAGACACAGGTCACCTCTTAACAGTCTGTAGGATACAGAGTGCAGTGACAGGGCTTTGAGTCAGTCAATGTAAAACATGCTGTTTAGGTCTTGTGTCTTTCTAGTAAGGTATCGCTGTGAGCATTCCAGTTGTTTGCATGTGTCTGGACAGATGTCCAAAAATGTGGGTTTGTTTCTGGGTTTTGCCTTGCACTTCTTCCTACAGGATACAGCTGCATCTATGCAGTTGTTTACATGCTGGTATAGTGTAGTGGTGTACATTTCTGCATATTCAGGGAAGTTAACTGAGTTTGGTGGAGATTTGAAGCTTGTCAATGTATCACTTAGAAGTAGGTAGTTTGACTTAAAGACATTTCTAAAGGTACCTTTGGTGGAAGGGATCTCTGGTTCCAGTTTTACTTTAAAGAAGACTGCTTTATGGTCAGACCTAACATGCAATGAAGATATGCAAAAGATGGCGCAAGGTGCTCCCTTATTAGTAAGGACAAGATCCAAGATATTACTCTCCTAGTGGGCAATCTGACTAATAGTTCTAGGGCATTTGTATTGACAAAGTCCAGGAATCTCTGTGCTTTTGTACTAATGGTGGTATAGGTTTCCTTTTCTATAGTTAGATAGTTTAGATCACCTAAGAAAATAGTTTCTGTAGGTAGACATTGTGGCTTTTGCCATAGAGGGAGTTCTATAGCTATATAATATATGGCACAGAACCCTTCTGATAATAATTTGGAAATAAAGAAGCTCTAGTGCATCAAGCTGCTTTATCAGCCTTGATGTGAGTCTCTTCTGGATGTAGACTGTCAGAAGCATTATAGCCCTGCCCAGCCATAATGCTCTCCAGTAGTTTAAACCACGTTTCAGTCACTACACAGACATCAATATCTTCCAGAGTGAAAAGGGCTTGTGGGTAGTAGAGTTTCTTATTCAGGGTCCTACCATTGATCAGTAACACCTTTGTATATTCCTTTGTTTGTTTCATTATGTTGATAGGTTCATTAGGCTGTCATTGCCCCAAAAAAGCACTATGGGGGTCGGCAATGTCTTTGCCAAAAATTTATACCTCAGAGGGGACAGATGCAAGCCACCCCACTGAATCAGCATGATGTGTTGATTATTTCATCCCAGGCTGATAAACTTTATACCCCTTTTGAATGACACCAAAAGCTAACCCAGTTCTTGTACTCAATTATTTTTTTTCTCATACAGCAGCATTATAGATTCATCATGTCTCTCTTCATATAATCTAGGGAGGTAGACTTCAAGTCATTCACACTGGCATAAACTATGACATAGGTTCATAGGTAGGTACTAGGCTATTAGCCCTAGGGCCTATATAAGCCTAGCCAAAAAGGTATCCTGGCTTTCGCCACCCAAGAAAATTATTTTCCTGTGCCCCTATTGAGCAGAGCCACAGAAGTGATCCCTGGGGTGAATTTCCTATTTTCCATCCAATCATCAAGATTTTTCTTGAAGAGTGCTAATGAGGAGCTCTGTTTCACATAGATTGGTAGTCCGTTCCAGAATATGGGAAGTCTCTGGGACAGGAATCTATCCCTCCAGCATGTTTTGTTTATTGTGGTGACAAGGGTTAGGTCCCTAGAGTATGTAGGTCGGAGGGATTGGGATTTCTTTAAGTGGAGCATGTCCAACAGCTCTGGGTTTGACATAGCTTTGTATGTTAGGCAGAGATCGCCTCTGCATAGGCGATATGCGATGGTTTATAGCTGGATTTTTTTGAGGTCTTCATAGGGCATCTGTTTGAGGCCAGTAATCCTCTTTGTGAGGTATTTCTGTGGCCTTTCCAGTTGTTGTAAATGTCTAGTGAGGTACATACCAAAAGGGGTGTTGTACTCTATAATGGGTCTAATGAGTGATGAGTAGAAGGGAACAATGACCTCTTTTTTTCTGGAAGAGAAAACATTTGTGATGAGGTGAGCCACGTAGAAGGATTTCCTGACCACTGTGGCAATGTGATTATCAAAGGAGAGACTACTGTCTACCTCTGTCCCAAGGTCACTTATCACACTTTCGGCATTAAGTAGACTACCACTTATGTGGTAGTTCATGGGTACAGAGTTTTTACCAAAGGGGATGACAATACTTTTTTTGCATTGAGTCTCAGGCCATGGCTTTGACACCAGGCATCTGTCTCATTGAGGCCCTTTTGTAGTATGTCCACATTGTTAGGAGTTTCGATTATGGCTCCTAGTTTGCAGTCATCTGCAAACTTTGTTAGCCAAAGACCTTCTGTGTTAGCCTGTACTTCAGAGAAGTAGATACCAAACAGGAGAGGACCCAGGACCGAACCCTGTGGTACTCCACTTGTCACTGGTCTGAAGTTGGATTTGGAGTCTGCTACTTTCACAGTGTAGGTTCTGTCCATGAGCCAGTTGGCAACCCATCTTGTGACTTAGGGATTTATACCTAGTTTAGTGAGCTTATCGATAATTCCAGAGTGGGGGATGGTGTTGAAAGCCTTGGTGAGATCTAGATAAGCTGTGTGAACCACCTTACCCTCATCTATGGCTTTGGTGACTGCTTCAAAGAAGTCAATCAGGTTTAGGAGACATGATCTGCCTTTTACAAACCCGAACTGGGTAGGGTCCAGAGTTTGGAGATTACCAATGTCTTTGTTTATGAGTTCAATGATGATACATTCCATGGTCTTGCAGACCAGGTTTGTCAGGCTAATAGGGTGGTAGTTCCTGCGGTCTGTCATGGCTCCCCCTTTGTGGAGTGGGATAACCATCGCGGTGCACCATTCAGTGGGCACAAAGCCTGAGGTGTGGCTATGATTGAACATGGTGCTTAGGTAGGGTGCCAGTTCATTCTGTAGTTCATGTAGAATGCAGCCTGGGATATTGTCAGGTCTTAGGTGCTTAGGTAGGGTGCCAGTTCATTCTGTAGTTCATGTAGAATGCAGCCTGGGATATTGTCAGGTCCCATGGATGATGTGTTCTTGGCTTTGGAGAGTGTGTTTTTTACCTGTGCAGCAATGATTACAGGAACTTTGCATTCTTCCAGTATAGAGATGGGCCCTCTAGGGGGTGAGATAGGGCTAAAGTTAGCACTGAACCTATCTGCCAGGATGTTGGCAATATCAGTTGGTTCTGTATATTTAGTGCCATTGTGCTGTAACTCAGAGCAGATCTGAGTGTTGCCATTGAGATTCTTGACATAGCTATAGAATGCTTTGTGGTTGTCTTTAGAGTCAGTGGAATTTTGTTGTTGTAACTAGCTTTGGAAGATTTTATGAGGGATCTCCGCTTCTTACTGAGGTTGACCAGGGAGTTCTTCCAGTCATGGGATTTTACTCTTTTTTTGCAACAGTTTGTTTTTTCTGTTATAGAGTTTGTTTATGGCAAAGGTCCACCAGATCGGCTTCCTTTTTTTGGAGGATAGCATCTTGGTTGTATTAGGGATAGCATGATCCATGCACTCGTGTAAGTGCTTATAAAGTGCATTTGTGTAGGATTCAGCATTCGTACCTCTATTGTCCGTCTGCATGGGTGCCATGAAGTTTGCCAATTCTGTTTTAAGAAGTGTGAAGTTGGCTTTGGAGAAGTTTTTTACGGTGGTTTCCCTAATTGGGGATGGGGGCAGGATGTGGATGGCTAGGGTGATTAGCTTGTGGTAGGATCTGAGCAATGAGGAATTGACCTCTGGTGTGGAACACCGGTTGCCCAAGTTGGTAATGACCAGGTCTAGGATATTGCTGCCTCTGGTGGGGGTGTGAATAAGTTAATCCAAGGCCTTGGAATTTATGAATTCCAGAAAACGTTGAGCAAAAGAATTGGTACATGAGTAGTTTTCCCAGTTAATGGTGGGGTAGTTGAAATTGCCCATTATTAGGGTGTTGGGTTGTACCCTAATACTTTCCAGTGTATCAAGAAATGAGGATTGGGAATCCTGGGGCATGGTGGGGGGGTCTGTAGCAAGCTACAATTTGGATTGCGGTCTTGCCCAGAGTTAGTTGCACTTGGATAATCTCAGATGCATTATGCTGTGCAACTAGCCTGGAGGTGTGGCTATCCTTAATGAATATGGACACGCCTCCACCTTTAGTGCTTCATTCCAGGTTAGGTGGCCGAAAGGTGTGGCATGAATTATAGCCTGGTAATGCAAGGATGCTCTCTGGAGCTTTGAACCAGGTCTCTGTCACTGCACAGATGTCGAAGTTCTCCATTTTAAGGAGTGCCTCGAGTGAGTACATTTTGAGGTTTAGACTTCGAGCATTGAGTAGCAATTACCCTCCGATTTTGCTTGCTTGTACCTGTTACGGTGGTGAATTTGTCATTTGAACCTTGCCTAAAAAATGCACTATAGGGGTGGCAAGAGCCTTAGCCAGTATCCGGAATCCCAAGGGAAACAGGTGCAGGTCATCTCTGGCAAAGTTTCGTGGTCTGTCGATCATGTCGTCCCAGGAAGGCAAATACTGGATTCCCTTAGAATAATATCAGAAGCTTAGCCAATTGTTGAAGTCAATCATTTTGTCTTTGTACTGTGGCATCATTCTGGGTGATGGCAGGATGCTACTCAGGGCTAGGGTCATACCTGCCTGGGCTACAAGATCGGAGAGCTACTCCATGTCTCTTTTCATGTAGTCCATGGAATTACATCTCAGGTCATTCACACCAAGATGTACAATGACAGTGTCATATTTGTACTTGTTGTGGAGTGACCTGAGTGCATGCGTTATGTGTGGATCCTGGCACCTGACAAGCAGCTGACAGTAACTTTCTCCTTGTTTAGCCTGGTGAGTGGAACATCAGTGTGCCTAACTATAGAGTCACCTATGAATAGAGTGTTGGGTACGTTATGCCTTATGGGCTGTGGTTGAGTGGCACACTGAGTTTGTGGGCTATGTGTCATTTGGGTTGTGTTGGGGGGTGGAGTTTGCTTGTGTTTCTGTTTTGGAGGTCCCTGATGCTTGGGCAAGTTTTTATTGAGAGCCTCCGTGAATGTAGGTGTGTGTTTTGTGTTTCTATGTGTGCGTTTTGGTGGTGTAGGTTTTGAGGGCTATGTGATGAGTGTGGTGTGGTGCAAGTGTTTACCTTCTACTCTTGACTGTCTAGACAGAGTCATATTGGTACTTCTTCAAGGACTTAAGTGTATGCATGATCTGATGGATCCTGGCAATAGAAAAGCAAATAACAATCAATCTTTCATTGTTCAGCCTGGTAAGAAGCACATCTGCATGTCTTACAATGGAATCAACTATAACAAAAATGTTTGGTTGAGTTGACACCTGTCTTATGGGCTCAGCATCTGTGACTTTTTTCTTCCTTGTGATATGTGAGGAAATAAGCTTAACATACTGATTGTGCTTTGTCTCAATGTTGTATTTTGGAGGTCTTTGAGGTTTAGTCATGTTAATAGTTAGAACCTCAGCATGTGTATTGTGATGACATTGGAGGGATATGATGTGTGGTGTACTGATTACGATTTTAGTTTCTGAGTTTACCTATGGAGATTTTTGCCTCCAAGAATACTATATCTGTACATCTCTCTCACAGTGTTATGCTGTTTGAGTAATAGATGAACATCAGACAGCATGAGACAATTCTTAAACTGTCTCAAGATACTCATCTCATATAGGCTGGCTAGAGAAGTTGTGGGGATGTGCTGGTCCATGGTACTGACAGGAATGACTCCGAGAGCAGGGATAGATATAACTGCTTGTAGTTCAATTTTAGAATGATGTTTGGGAGGACTTGCCACTAAATATTTAAATTTCAATACAAACCAACTAGTCTGGAAACCTGCCACCAGCTAGAAGAAGTAAACTAATTATAGTGAAAAAAAAAAGTCTCACTAATTTGATACTAAAATCAGTGCAAGCAGTAACAGTGCACTCAGTATTAAGCAATTTTATTAATGCTGTTTTAGCCAGTGAGAAGCTTAAGGGGAGAGACTTTACAAAATGATACTTGTGTGCTTATAGACAACAACCAATAAACAGAGAGAGGTAGGGGATTAGGTTGTGAAATTATCATAAAGGACAGGCAACAACAGGTACACTGGGATTAGGAACACAACTGCAACAAGGTTGGTGGGGGGGGCAATTATACCCTTAGCTCTGAGCTGACTGGCCTGGAACTGCCCCAGTGCAAAGGCAAGTTCTGAACTAGCCTGACATACACTCAGTACACAAGCATGAAACCAATGCTTAAAAACAACAGGTAGACCACTTAAAACAGCAAAAATTCAGTGCAACACTACTGTAATCACTAATGCTAAAGCAGGGACAAACTGTTAAAATTAATTTAAAATTAGATCAGGAATTAAAAATACTTACCTGTCTTGTTCTGTGTAGTAGTTCTTTTATGTCTGTTGCAGTGACACCTCAGCTCACTTATTTTCTTGAAAGCTAATGCATATATTCAGCACTACTGGAATACGAGTGTAATTCAGCATGTTAGACTTTTACCTTGGAATGTCTGTATATGCATGCATTTGGTTGCTATGCATAAAATATCATAAACTAGTTCCATAGTAACAGTTCTTAAAACAACTTTCAGAAAACTATGCTTAGGCACCGAGGTGCAAAAAAGCACCTAAAGCAGCCAGTCTACCCCTAAGCATTTAATTGGAGTTCATTGCTGAGTTTAGCTAGACTATATAGTCATGCTCAGTTCTGGGAGTTTGGAATATAGAGTCCTTCTAGGAACAAAAAAAATCCCCTTTTCTGTAAATATAGATTATTCTTACATTTGATGCAAATACACCAATTTAAAAATATATACTCTAGACATTTACTCCATTCCTCTCCTTGTCCAAAGTGATATACTTTTCCTCTGATGAAAAACAAACAGAATTTAATGTGCCAAACTGCCACTCTAAAATGCCTGTAAAACTCTTCATTTGGTTGCTATGCATAAAAGGGACATGTTTCAGTACCCTCTTTAACTTTTTTAGTAATGTGATCTGGGAATTTTACATTGATAGTGAAGGAAAATAATGTAAATATCACCATTATTATATCATTGTTTATTTAAATGCAGCTCAACACTGAAGGTTTCCTACCCATATGGCCATGGTCAGTAGAGGAACCTTTTGTTTATAAAATCTTTCTAATCACAGCATTTTCTACAGTCTGGAAAATGTACACAAGTTTTGCTTCTTAGGTAACAGTACACCAGTGGAGATATATTTTGGACAAGTGCAGAATTTCTCACTTTGAAATAAGATCGCATATCATAAAGGAGACCAAGTGAAAGTATGCTAGGCACTGGCCATGAAATGACTCTGGGTACCTATGTGTAAATTGTAATATCTCAGTCCAGTTTGGGCAGCTTCTAGTAAAAGTTTCATGGCATACTACCTGATAAGTCATTTATAAAATACCCATGCAACTGCCTATCATCCTTTAAGGTCTTAAATATAGTTCAGCACTGAAGCTGATAAAGTCCAGCTAGTATAGTCCATTGAAGGGAACATTGGTGCTGGCATATTTTGAGAGCAAAACATTTCCTTGTCTGAAAAATCTCTATGATTTTTGCTTCTGGTATAATGTCAAGTCATAAAAAAAGAGTCAAGTACTACATTTTTCACTTTTGAATGAGTTATTTAAATGAACTTAATGGAAATTGACTGTTCAGAAGCATGCCAATTTACTATGCTTCTTAACTATGAGAGGTGATGTATTAGTCCCCCTTTGACTGTTCATGGCAAATTTTCAGAGAATTATATATTGACATTAAAGTACATCAGGCACTAAATGCCACTAAGACTATCATTATATCCTAACGGATAAAAGTTTATCTCACAATTTGGCCCAGCCATACAGCCATAGCCCGTGCAAGGAGTTATAATTCTAGTGATAAAGCAGTTTCCTTTTCTGGAGTAATATATACCATTTTCCTTTTGTTATACTGCCAACTCATTGCAAGAGTAATCTGGAAATGTACCATATTCATTACCTTGAATGTAAAGAACATTAGCTACCTCTGTGTCTTGAGACGCTCTCCCTCAAAAGCAGTTCCAGATATTATCAAAAAATCTCGGCAAAGTTCACAGCAGCAATCCAATAATTTTATTATACAAATACAGCGATAATCCAACAGTTAAGCGCTTTCACTTGCTTCACAGCAAGCTTCATCAGAATGCTGAAAATGAACCTACTAACTTTTAAATAAACTTTTTGGCAAAAAAACCAAACTGTTTGAATACTTTCCTTTAAAGAGATATTGCAACAATATGTCAAAATACAACTGACGATAAACTGATGTCAATACTTACATTTCAAATTATCATAATCACAAAAAATATATATGCATAAGCATATAAAATTTAAATAAAAATAAAATAAAATTAAACATGCAATAAGTGACACATGCGAACAATATATAAATAAGTGCCCCTAGGATTCCGGATACTGGCTAAGTCTCTTGCTGCCCCTATAGTGCCTTTTTTAGGCAGGTTTCAAGTAACAAATTCACCACCATAACAGGAACAGGTAAGCAAAAACTGAGGGTAATGCTACTCAATGCTAGAAGTCTAAATTTCAAAATACACTCACTCGAGGCACTCCTTAATCCATGAACATCGATATCTATGCAGTGACTGAGACCTGGTTCAAGGCTCCAGAGAGCACCCCTGCACTACCAGGCCATAACTCATACCACACTTTTCGGCCAACTAACCTGGACCGAAACACCAAAGGTGGGGGTGTGTCCATATTCATTAAGGATATCCACACCTCCAGGCTAGTTGCTCAGCATAATGCATCCGAGGTTTTCCAAGTGCAACTAACTCTTGGCAAAACTGCAATCCAAATTGTAGCTTGCTACAGATCCCCCACCATGCCCCAGGACTCCAACTCCTCTTTTCTTGATGTACTGGAAAATATTAGGGTTCAACCAAACACCCTAATAATGGGCGACTTCACCTACCCCACCATTAACTGGGAAAACTACTCATGTACTAACTCCTTAGTGCAACGCTTTCTGGAATTCATAAATTCCAATGCCCTAGATCAACTTATCCACACCCCCACCAGGGGCAACAATATCCTAGACCTAGTCATTACCAACATGAGTGACCGGTGTTCCACACCTGAAGTCAACTCCTCCTTGGTCCGATCCGACAATAAACTAATCACCCTCGATATCCACATCCCAACCCCACCCCCCATTAAGGAAACCACAGTAAGAAATTTCTCCAAAGCCAACTTCATGTTTCTTAAGACAGAAGTAGTGAACTTCATGACACCCATGCAGATGGACAATACAGTTACAACTGCTGAATCCTACACAAATGCGCTCTATAAGCACCTACATGAGTGCATGGATCGTGCTATCGCAAACAGAACCAAGATGCTATCCTCCAAAAAAAGGAAGCCAATCTGGTGGTCTCCTGCCATAAACAAACTGTACAACAGAAGGAAGAAACTGTTGCAAAAGAGAGTAAAATCCCATGAGTGGAGGAGCTCCCTGGTCAGCCTCAGTAAGAAGCTGAGATCCCTTATAAGATCCTCCAAAGCTAGCTACGAAAATAAAATTGCCACTAATTCCAAGGACAACCACAAAGCATTCTATAGCTATATCAAGAATCTCAATGGCAACATCCAGATCTGCTCTGAGTTACAGCACAAAGGCATGAAAATTACAGAACCAACTGATATTGCCAACATCCTGGCAGATAGGTTCAGTGCTAACTTTACCCCCCCTCACCCCCTAAAGGGCCCATATCTATACAGGAAGAATGCAGAGTCCCTATAATCACAACTACGCAGGTGAAAGCTGCACTCTCTAAAGCCAAAAACACAGCATCCATGGGACCGGACAACATCCCAGGCTGCGTTTTACATGAACTTCAGAATGAACTGGCTCTCCACTTAAGCACCATGTTCAATAATAGCCTCGCATCAGGCTTTATGCCCACTGAATGGTGCACAGCAACAGTTATCCCACTCCACAAAGGGGGAGCCACCACTGATCCCGGGAACTATAGACCTATTAGCCTGACGAGCCTGGTCTGCAAAGCCATGGAATGTATCATCATGGAACTCATAAACAAAGACATTGGTAACCTCCAAACTCTGGATCCCACCCAGTTCGGGTTTGTGAAAGGCAGATCATGCCTCCTGAACCTGATCGACTTCTTTGAGGCAGTCACCAAAGCCGTAGATGAGGGTAAAGTGGTTCACACAGCCTATCTTGACCTCGCCAAGGCTTTCTATACCATCCCCCATTCTGGAATTATAGCTAAACTCAATAAACTAGGCATAAATCCCTACTTCACAAGACGGGTTGCCAACTAGCTCACTGACAGAACCCACACTGTAAAAGTTGCAGACTACAAATCTGACTTCAAACCAGTGACAAGTGGAGTACCACAGGGTTCTGTCCTGGGACTGCTCCTGCTTGGTTTCTACTTCTCTGAAGTACAGGCTAACACAGAAGGCCTCTGGCTAATGAAGCTCGCAGATGACTGCAAACTAGGAGCCATAGTCAAGTCCCCAAATGATGTGAACATCCTACAGAAGGGCCTCTCTGAGACAGATGCCTGGAGTAGCATTTATTACGACTTTGTTCAAGGACAGAGGGTATGATGCTAAGATGATGGCTAGAGTTAGTCAAGTAGTTATCAAAGAATGCGGAAGCAAATATAAACCTCTGTTAGGATCTAACAATGAGGTTTGGGCGAATGATGGAACAACCCATCACATCTTGGTTGACAGTTCATCATATGGCAAAAGATGTGTGCTTGAGTACGGACCATATGTGGGTAAAGTAAAGAAAATCATGACAGAAAGCTGGAACATCATTTCAATTGATGAACAATTAGTTAGAATATTAGGAACTGGACCACAGTTTGTGTTTAAGATGGGATATAATATTAAGAACTACTTAGAGAGAAGCAATTTGAACATAGGGTCTCATAACATTTATACTAAAAAATGTGGAAATTGTAATCAATGTAACACAATATTTCAGGAAAATAGTATTGTGTTAGAGAATGTAAATAAAACAAGAATTGGGTTTAAACAGGGAAATTGTAACACCAAAATGATTATATATTTGGCTAAATGCATGATATGCCCCAGTTTTTACATAGGAAAAACTGAAATTAAATTTAAAAAGTGCATATATGCACATTTATACAGTATCAAAACCAAAGATGAAAAAAATGCACTGTACAGACACATTAAAAAGTGTGGTGATAGACACTATTTTAATTTTGCTATAGTAGATAGTGTTTTAATAGACATTAAGGGGGGAGATTATAAAGGACTGCTGTCTTACAAAGAATAATGGTGGCAAGTATTTTTGGATTCTTCTAATCCACCAGGACTGAATTATGTCATCTCCATTAAACCCTTATTAGCTATGGATTGACAATGTTATACAGTATTCAAGTGTAATTTGGGTCCATGTGGACTCACATTAGACTATATTAGTATACATTTAGTTTTTTACAGATAGTTATAGATTTGTGTGATGTTTTTCACACTATACTATAATGTATGTTATATTCAAACTATATAGACATTACATATGTATTGTTTTTTATATATTTCTGAGTTGATTATTTTCAACAATATTTATATTTATATATGTTACATGTTCAGTAATGTACATAGGACAATTCAATAGAAAATTATATATAGTAGGAGTTAGAACGTCATTTTATCAGTTTTATACTTATTTATATATTGTTCGCATGTGTCACTTATTGCATGTTTAATTTAATTTTATTTTTATTTTAATTTTATATGCTTATGCATATATATATTTTTTGTGATTATGATAATTTGAGATGTAAGTATTGACATCAGTTTATCGCCAGTTGTATTTTGACATATTGTTGCAATATCTCTTTAAAGGAAAGTATTCAAACAGTTTGGTTTTGGCGCCAAAATAGTTTATTTAAAAGTTAGTAGGCTCATTTTCAGCGTTCTGATGAAGCTTGCTGTGAAGCAAGTGAAAGCGCTTAACTGTTGGATTATCGCTGTATTTGTATAATACAATTATTGGATTGCTGCTGTGGACTTTGCCGAGATTTTTTGATAATATCTGGAACTGCTTTTGAGGGAGAGCGTCTCAAGACACAGAGGTAGCTAACATTCTTTACCGGTTAATTGTTCAGTAGTTCAAGAACGTTTAATTCTTATCACTTTCATTACCTTGAATGTAAGTCATATGCTCATCCTTAATGTAGACTCAGTATGACACAATAGGCAAGAAGTATCTTTTAAATCTGCTTAAAAAATGTCATAAAGCCATATGTAAGTCATTAATATTTCTAAGTAAAACATTTAGGAAATTATATAAAGGCACTCAGGTATAAATGCATTTAATACTGTAATTCTATCCTTAAGAATATAAGAGAATCTGATTGCTACAGGAAGGCTGACTGTATTTTCATGATCACTACAGGGAATTTTGGAGTTGGCATATTTTCAGTGCCAGAAAATGTATTCTTGATAAATGTCCATGTAATGTTTATGATTTTTATTTTGAAGTAATCAGAAAATGAGACCCAAGTTTAACTAAATTGTTAATGATAAAAAACACCAAATGCATACAAACATTTAACTAGATAATATATACATATTGATGAAATAGTTGAGTGCCTTTGTCTACACCATTAGCAAGATTTCTTAAGATCAAAGGAATAGGGTTACCTGCATTATTAAAAATGTCGCATGATACAAAATTACAAACAAAATCACCTCTTTTACAATTAATCAAGTATGTTCTTAAATATCCAGTATAGCAAGCATCAAGGAAATTACTGTCTAGTCTTTTTGCAAATAAACAAATAAATGAATAAATAAATAGAGAAAGAAAATCTTTAAGAAACTTAAACTTGTTTTAGTTCAGAAGGTATTTAAGATTTATGTTTTTATTAAGTCCTGGGAGTGAAGTGTTTGTAATCTTAGATGCCATTGTAGCACTTAAGCTTCTAGCAGACTATTCTAATAACCACCATTATAGTCTAAAAACATCTACCCCAGTATTTAATAAACTCCGTGTAGGCAACATGTAGAGCCTACACACAATGTATCCATGTACACGGCCACGGTCCTCCCTCTGCAGTGCACCATGCATATTAATGATGGCATGCTGAAGAGGGAGATTCTGGATGGATACTGAATCAGTGTTGTCTGTTTTTTTTTTTTTAAATGCATGTTCGCGTGGTGTGGTGCAGAGTGCAACAATGCCAAGCTGTGCTCACATGTAGATAGCTGACACCTGCCAGACATTTAAAAACAGAAACCGGATGTAATTAATACGCATAATGACATTTTATGTGTTTTATTTTTTTTTTATTTGGGATTTGCATGGTGCAGAGCACAAATAAGTCGAGCAGAGCTCATACATACATGGAAGACACCTGCCAGACATCTAAAAATAGAAATTGGATGAAATTAATTATTTATTTATTCATATGTTTGAGCATGTTTGCGTGGCACGGCATGATATTCAGCACTGCTAACAAGTAACTTAGTGGTATATGTGAAGGTATACTGGACTTCATAATATCCACATAGCTAAATGAGTAGAGTTACAGCTATATGTGTAGTAGGTCCAGGGTTCAAATACATGGAAGTCAGAACTTGTCTGTATTTTTGTTGCACACTTTATGGACAAAATTTTAAAATATGGCTCTACTGCACTCTGTGCAACTGTGCTCAAACCTGCTAAGCACTGCATAAACATGTTAATGGCTGCCAATGTTTGCACAGTACTCAGCTTCACTAAAACCACAGCTGTGTGTGTTCTTGCACTGCTAAGTTCTGCTTGGCTGGTTTGTGCACTGCTAAGCAACGCAACACTTTTTTAAATGTTGCTCAATGATGTGTAAGGGTGGGAAAACAGCCTATATAAAGCACACTAGGTGGGAATTCTGCAGAATTCATTGGCATTCAATCATCTGTCGATATGGCTGGTGGTGTTGGAGAAGGTGTGGGCTTTCAGGCACAGCAGTGGGACATTCAGGAGTCCAGGGTCATGGTTGGGCTCCTTGTCAAAAACCATGAATATAGGCTGCTAAAGGGTGGTTTCACAGGGCTTGGAGTGTAAGGCAGAGGCCTGGGACCAGCTAGCCAGAAAACTCACCAATGTTACTGGTATCCCCTGCACAGGTGAGCAGTGTTATCATCACCATGATGACCCAAAAAAAGGAAAGAGGGGAACCTTGGGCACCTGGGTCCAAGAAGCAAGGGTAGGGAATGCCTCGTAAGTATGTAAGTACTATTTCCTCTGTTTTACCAATATGACATCTGAATGTCTGCAAAACTGGTATGCATAACTGTGTGCTTCTCTCCCAACAGCTGCAGCTGAGAGGGCTCATAATGTCAAGTCTCATGCCGGGCACCTGGCCAGGCTGCACCATTAGTCTGGTGAGTATGGATGTATTATGTCAACTGTAGTGCAATAAACAAGAAAGAGTAAAGCATTAACTGCAATAAAGTATATACAATAAAGTCTGTAGTGCAATAAAGTTGGAATTAGAGCTGTAGTGCAATAAATGTGAAATTAGAGCTGTAGTGCAATAAATGAATAATAACAACTGTAGTTCAATAAAACAAGAAGCGATACCAATAACAGCAAGGAAAATAGTGTAGATCAGAATTGTCTTGTCATAATCATTGCAGTAGAGCTGTATGCATTCAGTCTGTAAGGTAAGATTGCTGCAGTCAAGTATAACACTATAATAACTGCAAAATTCAAATCTAATGACTGCAAACTGTGCTGATTAACTCATAACACTGTTCAAGGCTTTCTGTAGGCCAATACCGGTCACATAATGCTCTGTCTTCTACAGATGTCAAGTAATAAAGGTATATGGGTGAGTCAGCCCACTCTACAGCCAGATATGTATGGACTTCATAGATATTGCAAACAAGTAACAATAATGTGTGTTTACCTGTATTGTTGAAAGTGAAATAAAGCTGTAGTAATAGATGCAGTATGGCTATATACCAGACATGTGTGTTCTATTGGCACTGCAGTCTAGTAAAACATTGTAACAGTACTAGAATGCTAAAGGAAAGTCCTGTAACTTGTATTGCACAATTCATAGTATGTTTCCAGGTGGTTTCCAGGCAAGTGCCAGTCACCTTTAGTCAGCAATGCCTCAGTAGCTTAGTCTGCTAAATTCCTTGTACACTGTACATTTTGCCTGAAACAATCCTTGCTTCAAATCCACTGCTATGTAGCACTAAATTTTCAGTATCAGTCATGTAATGCTCACAATTTCTCTCTCACCAAGAACACAAAAATGTGATGAGTGAGTTAGTCCATATTATGTGCAGATCGTGTGTTTAGAAGTCACTAAATGTTACACTCAATAACAAGAATGTGTGCATCCGCATTGCTGATTCAGAAATAAAACTGTGTAATCCCACTATGGATGCATCTCTTGACTGTCCATACTATGCTGCTACAGTCAATTATTAAATTATTTGCAGATGTCTCCTGCAATCACGGCTAGTGGGTTGCACTCCAATGCCTGCCAACTAAGCCATGACAGCTGTCAATAGTTTAATTACTGTACACAATCATGCCTCTCAAGTGTCACAATTTCTCATAATGTAACTAGAACTGATGAATCCATCTGTCACATGTTTACTAGATAAATTATTACCCGGAATGCAATGTATTACCGATTCCATTTACAGAACACCCTGGTAGTTATAAAAGTCCACATTATGTGAAACCATTCTGAGTAGTTCTGTACCTGCATTTGTTAGTGCTTGGCCCTTATTGTCCATTGCTATCAGCTTGAGAGGTATGTATGTGCTACAACAACTATAGGAGATTTGTATTCACTGTAATCACAACTGTCTGTACGCACCTGTAGAAGCATGTATAACCAGTGTTGTCAGAGATATCATCTCCAATGACACTAACTGAATGTTTCTCTCTCTCGCTCACTCTCTCCCCCCCCCCCACTTTTATCTTAATTTATTCATTATTGTAATGTATTATTATGATTTAATATTAACATATTTTGTTAAACTAATTATACTTTGGAAAATGTGGCTGATTATTGTTGTTTTATTAAGATTCAATATTAACATATTTTGCTAAACTAACTTTTTTGTTGGCCATATGGTTTACTTCACATTGGCATGTTGTTACCATACTGACTGTTATGTAAATTATCTTGTGTTGCACATAATATACATTAATATGTATTTGGATTAATAAATATGCTGTTCCATTCTGTTAATGCTAGCAATGGTTTGGTTGTTACTAACTGTAACATATTGCTTTACCTCATGTACCACAGCACATCAAGGTAGGCTGGTTCTGGCTGATCCCCCTACCTTGCCTCAACTGGCTGTGGCACTGGGTCCCAGTACTGCCCGAGGGGATGGGGTCCAATCCCCCTCTGGGAGCAGTGGCAGAAGGAGAGTGGTCATCCATGATGACCTACCAGTCCTGGCGCACAGGATAGTCCACATGGCTATGACCAATGCCTGCACCAGATTGAAGGCATTATGGCCATCCTGATGGGGCAGCTTCACCCTGGTGCCCAGCCTCCAGCACAGCCACCCTCCAGGAAGTGAAGGAGCAGTGCCAACAGTCCCATGGGTGGGGATGTGAGTCACACTGCTACTGTCTGTTGGCACATGGGATTCAGATTCCTCAACCCTCCCTCCCGGTCAAAGGTGTTCAGCCCCCTCATGTCTCACACACCACCCCTGTCTGCTGTCTTTTCTGTCTTGTCTGTTTGCAAATGGATCCTCACATACCCAACTTACCTCCCCAACAACTATGTTCCTTCCCCAGCATTCCACTCTCATCTTAAAAGAAAAAAATGGGCACCTGTCCCAAAATGAAATCATCCCATGCATAGCTCTCCATTTAGCACACAAGTCCACTGGACACACATAATTTGGTACAATTGGCTTGACAATGCAGTTATATTGTCCTCACCCCTCTTGCATGGGGTTTGAGAATCCAAACTCATGTACAAATCTGTCAAAGTGCACAGTTGTTGTTGTACAAGAAATGGATACCTATGGTTCTTTCTTACACCCTTCCTGCACATCCCTCCTTTCTTTTCAACATGTTTTCCCCCTGCTTGCCCTCATTTCACAACTTTCCTATCACTTCTTTTTTCTTTTCATTATTTTTTTAGTGCAGAACTGCACTGCATTCCTCATCGCGCAGCTTCGCTTAGCTCAGCTAAATAGAGCGATAATGAGTATATGTGTTTTTAACATTGCAAGTCACATGTACAAAATAAACACCTCTGCCATATTTCAAACCCAAAGCCATGCATTAACCTGCCATGTCACACAACTCTTAATTAAAGCAGGTGGTTTAAAACAAACATAATAATTGCTAATTACAGTCATTAGGAGTGTTTCAGCAGAGGTGTGCACTGTGCCACATTACACAAACTTGAATAAAGAGTAATTGAAAAATATGGGAGTGTACCTTGGATTCTGGTGCAATAGTACACCACTAGACAGCCAAACACATGATAATGGATATACCTGAGGCCAGTGATAGCAAGTAAATGTGCCCTTTTATCAGCAACATGTAGAAAGTCACCTGCTAAGGCATTCATGGCAAAACACATGTTCAACTGGGACTCTGGTGCAGAAATACATCCATATAAAGCCATGCACATACTGATGGATGTAGAAAATGTTTGTCACAGCCTGTATGTGTGCAGATATATCTTGCAAGTACACCTTCTGTAGCATTGACTCAGTAGTGCAGTCTGTTAAATAACTTGCATACAGTACATTTTTTCGCACACAGTCCTGGGTTCAAATCCAGTGTTGTGCTGCATTTTAATTGCATTATTGTGAAGACATCAATTAATGGATCACTAATACACTCTTTATCCACACACATCATTGCAAATTAAATAATTGCTTTTCAGTGCATGAAGTCACAGGCCTGTAGATAGGGACACACTTCACATATCTGTATAGCAGTACTATATGTTGCCTAGTACTCTGTTATAGACACAGTTGCCTAACATCCGTACCTTAAACACATGCTTTAATTTGAGTATAAAGGGTATTCTCACCCTGGTACTGCCTGTACAACAAGGCTGACACAGCAACACAGATGCACCTACAGCTTGCTGTCCTCCAAAGTGTTCACACTCTCTGCCTATGTCTACTACCTGCAGCAGCAGCTGCAGCTTGTGGTGCACACAGTTTTATGTAAATGTTTCTGCTACAGACCTACCCTCTGTGATGATGTAATCTCTTCACCCCAGTAGTGTCCATCTCAGCAGCTAAGGAAGGGGCCCAGGTCTAGACGAAGGCCTTATATCTTGCACGGTGGCTGCATGTCATTGCTTAATGATGGTGCAATTCAGCTGCTTTGGCTGCAATTAGTATTTCAGAACCACATATTGGTTTAGAGCTACTCACCTGCTGATAGGGAGCATGTTTAAAAGGCAGGCAGCTGGCTATAGGGAACCATTCTATATGAAACCTTACTCACTAGAGCACACCTTTGTGAAACTTTACCAGACACACAGTTCAACAGAAGAGTACTACATTCTAGCAGGCATGTAAAGGTTTTTTGTGTATAACAGGATTCAGGTGGGAGGATAGAGGTATGGGGAATAGGGATTTCAGTAGTAAGCCAGTCATAGACCTATGGTAATGACATGTCAGTGATATGCTGCTTACTTACACCTACAGGAGATGTACAATAAATCAGAGTGGCATTGTCTTTTATCAGTGTGGCACACAGGTGTTTGCAGACTGTCCCTATATACTGATTGTTTGGCATGCTGCTATTTGTCTGGCACTAGTTCTATTACATATTATTATGTGGTTGGCCTTAAGGGACACACCACAGTGGACTGGAGTGTTGGGTGTAGATCATACAGCAGAAGCTGTCATGACACACAGGGAAATACCTCAGTAATGGTACTATCTCAGTTGTATTCACACATGTAGTATGTTGTCACACTGTGGGTTATGCCATGTGTGAGCAAGCAGTGGATAGTGCCAGACATTTTGCCCTTGCTGTGTGTGTACATAGTGGATGTCCACATATCAGCTCCTGTAGTGTGTTCCCCTTATGTTGTATTTCAAGAATAATGTACCACAAATGACACCCACCCTTCCAAATGCAGAGAATGTGATAATCTTGCAAGGACTAAGGCAGCATCATGACATCCTGCTATACAGGGGAGACATAATAGGGAACAGCAGGCTAGATTGTGGTCAGACCTTGTCCGTGACATTTATGCCATGGGCCAGCAGGGCAGACATATGAGCAGGTTTGACACTGGGCAAATGATATGATTAATGCTGCACATTGACGGGCAGCGGTTATAGCCAGGGATCATGCTGTCACTGGTGGAGGGCCTGCAATGGAACAAAAACTCTCAGCCACTGAGGATTTCCTGGCATCCCTAGGCACATGCAACAGCTTCCAGGCATTCATCACATGGTACATCATGGAGGGAGATGCCACAGTTTCCACAGCTGAGGAGCATGCAGGTAAACTTACTCTGATCAGCATTGTAATACTGTAGCAGTCAGTGTGTCAGGCTGTAGATACTTTTATGTGGGGGTCTGATCTTTGTTTTTTGGTGGCTGTAACCTCAGGTATACACTCATCACAGATTGGGACCAATGCAACAAGTAACACAGTAGCTACTGTAAATGTGAGATATATGGACAAATTACCTTGTGTGCTGCAACATACAGTGGTACTAACATTACCCTACCCTCAACTTTTCACAGGTCCATCAGGTATTGCCAAAGACCATGGCCCTGCCCCTGGTAAGTATAACACTTGTTTTGCTAAGGAAAAATTATAGTCTATTACGGTTAGAGATAGAATAATGCCTTATGTACACTTAATTTTGTGTGTAGGTAGTGTACAATGCTTTTAAATACCAGTCTGGAAGAGGCACCTAAGGTTTCGAGAAGGGGTAGTCACAGGAGTGTAGTTCAACAAACAGATACACCTTGGTAGTTACCGGTAAGAGCAGATAAGGCTCCTGGTTTAAGTGTGGCAAGGAATCTAAAATGCCTTTTAAAATACAACAGGTTGAAGGTAAATACATTAGCCAGTGAAATGTGTAATCCCATATAACTGTGAAGAGTGTTGTACTGGGTTTTATGTGTTGTTTTTTTTTCAATTATAGTGTCATACTGAGTAAATAAAAGATAAATATTATTGGTCTTGTTTGACTTGATTTACTTCAACTGATGGTTAGAAGTTGAATTTGAATTGTGCTCCAAGATAGTGTTTTGTGGACGAAGGCAGAGAAAGAATTTGTTTGACCAGTAATCCAGTTGTGGGTCTTCATTGTTATGAGTCTTGGATGCTTTTCATACACAATAGTGCAGGTATTAATGTACTGCTTTTTTCATTCTTATTGCAGGTGACCGTGGGGGTTGGACTCTGTCCCTTACACAACCTGATGTCAGTGTTTCCTCAGACACTGATGGTTATGGTGGCCATGGTGAGGTACAGATAGGGGTGTTGGGGGCTGAATCTGTCCCAGAGGTAGATATCACTCTTCTGCCTTCATTGTCACAGCAGCTGGTCTGTATGCCCACACATACACCATCCCAGGAGGCCACAAATATTGGACAGTCAGAAGGTGGAGACATTGAACAGGTAAGTGGCAACTATGGCTCCAAAGAGTGAAAACACTCACCATAGTCAGTGAGCTGGTGAGGTCCCACACAGGCGGATTGACAAGGGTGCTTGTAGGAGGCCTGCTGTCTGTCCACCACCTGTTGCAGGTGTCACATCATGGATCACCCGACACATGTTTTGTTCATCATGGAGGCACAGGCATGTTCTGACTGGAACACCAGGGGTATGCTTAGGGTTATGGATGCAACACAGTCTGACATCCTTGACAGCCTCCACTGCATTGGGGACACCTTGGATTGGTTCATTGATGTAATTGACAGATGGTGGGCTGAGACAGTGTCAGTCTTGGACCACACATTGTGATGGAATGTGTGGTTGGAGTTGAGCGTCGGACCCGTTGATGTAGGTCAGCAACACCATCTGCTGAGGGTCCACATGGCCATGCACACTCACGCTCCCATATTGGCAGTGCATCCAGCACTACAGAGGGGAGTGTGCTGGCCACAACACCACATGGCAGGCCTTGGGCTTGTGGTCCTGGGTGGTTCAGTAGGGTACAAGGTCTCAGCTGACAGCAGTCACTGTCAGGTACTAGCACCACTTCTGTCCTTGGGCATGGAAGTGCCAGTGCAACTCCTGGCATAGCCAGTTCCCATGTTCAGGGCTGGAGACAGTGAACTGTCAACTCTACCATGTACAGTCCAAAGCTGTCCAACATACACATGTGTAGGGATAGCACTGCACTTGAATGTGTACATGCACACACACACACACACACACACACACACACACACACACACACACACACACACACACACACACACCATTGTCAAACACAGGTCACCTACAGACACACACAGCACCTTTCCATGGTCCATCCTACATGATCCCTCCTGACTGACACACACATGCTGTCTACCCTTTGTGCCACCCTAGGCCTCCTGCACTCTGTGCAAGTGATGATACCTGTGCCAGATTTCTGTCATCCTTGACATCTATACAGGGAAATGACGCTATAGGTCTGATGCACAGGGTGACTATATTTCTTAATGTGTAGCTGTGTAATGTAGTGTTGGTTCACCATACCCCTTGTAGTGGTTAAAGAAAGATACTGTATGCTGGCCTTTGTCATGCGTACGCAACATAAATGTGTGTATCTTATGTGGTCCTTATGTTGTATGTTGTTGAATTGGCTGTGCCTTTACACAATGACAAATGTGTCATGGGCCTGTTTATGTTTCTGTTACAGGAGTCTGTTAGGATAACTTATGGATACACAGCAGAAATAAAGTAGCACAGGCTGGCATGATAACACAGCAGACATATGTCATCAGCAAGGTACAGCACTGCAACTGAATGGCTACATAGGTTCATACATGTATAACAGGCTAACAAGGGCAATGTTGGCATTCAGAATACTCATGCATCCCTAATCTGTGAGGAGGTCTGCTACACTTCATAAGTGCTACCAGGGTTTTGATGGAGAGGATGCATCTACATATATCATTTGTCCAGTACAAACAGTTGCCTAGCATCAGTTATGATTGTTGTGTTTTGCATCCCAATATGTAACCTGCACACATTGTGTGTCACAGCAGATGTATGCGTGACATGCATGAAGGGCCTGTTTCATGTAGGGTGTACTGCCTGTGTTACATACCTTTCTCACCAGCATGTACTATGCATACCACACTGATGTTATTGGTGTGTAGCACAGGTGGCATGTGTTAGTCCTGTCATGGATACACAGGAGGTATACAGTGGGAACTGACACCTCCCTGTATGGAGACGTACACATTCCCTCTAAAGCATTTCAGTGACAGACTACACAAGTATGGTTCTGACATGGACTCCATAGAACATGTTCTCTACAATATGTATTGGTGTACTTTGGAACCTATATGGCTTCTACAGCTGTATGATATGCCTGTGTAGTGACAGGGTGAGGATGCCATTGCACACAATGATAGCTGTGATGACTGCCACATTCAGTATACCTGTGCTACTCTAGGATGTATGTCCCAAACCTGTCAGTCTTGGTTGTACAACAGTGAATGCATCCACATCTTTCTAACCAGTCACAGTTGAAGGCTAAAGTTATCTCTGTTTTCAATCCATACATCCCATGGTTCAATACACTGTTGTAAAATGCTCTAACAGGCTCACACAAACACATGGCTACAGTGATGCTAACACCACTTCCAATCAGTGCATGCAGGACACACCAAGGCACACACATACTACAGGTTGGCTGCATGTAGGTGTGTACCAGTCTGGAAGAGGCTATGTAATGTAATGGTACATATTACAGATTACAGCCTGTGGTGCATGCAACACACCTCATGTCTGCTAGTACTATCATTTTAAGACATATTATGCCTGATGAAATACCCAGGCCTTGTTGTGGTCAGTCCTTTGGGGGGCACATCACCTGCTACAAATAAAACACTGCAAAACCCTACATATGTCTAGGCTGCCAAGGATATGGCATCTGGATATATATACACACGCACCAAGTGGGCTGGAGTGAGCTAAGAAACCGTACATATCTATTCTTATAAACTAAAGATCATAGAGCTTATCACATACACCAATGCTTACATCTAATATTGTACTGTCAGCTGGTAGTCTTAAGGTAGCTGACATAATCAGGCTTTGTAGAAGAGGGCAGTGTGGAAGCTAGCAACAAGTTATAGGGCCAAAAAGTGCATAACCATCACAGGTGGATAGCCCATATCCATTCATTTGCAGGGAGATACACACAAACACACTCTACTACCATCATGCACCAAGTGGGCTGGAGTGAGTTTAGACCCCCTGCCTATCTAGTTTCATACACTACAGATCACAGTAATTATTGCATGTGCCACAGCTTATATTTGATATTATACTGTCAGTTGGTAGTCTTAAGGTGGTTGACATCATCAGGCCTTGTAGAAGAGGGTAGTGTGGAAGCTAGCAGCAAGTTACAGCGTCAAAAAGTGTATAACCATCACAGGTGGATATCCCATGTCCATTCACTTGCAGGAAGATGCACACAAAGACACTCTACTACAGTCATGCACCAAGTGAACTGGAGTGAGATTAGAACCTCTACCTATCTAGTTTCATACAGTACAAATCTCAGTACTTATTGCATGCACCATGGCTTACATCTGATATTATATTGTCAGATGGTAGTCTTAAGATAGCTGATGTCATTAGGCCTTGTAGAAGATGACAGTGTGGAAACTAGCAGCAAGTTACAGGGCCAAAAAGTGCATAACCATTGCAGTTGGATAGCTCATGAGGGTATGTCCATTCATTTACAGGGACACACACACACACACACACACACACACACACACACACACACACACACACACACACACACACACACTCTAACACAGTCATGCACCAAGTGAGCTAGAGTGAAATTAGAACCTCTACCTATCTAGTCTTATATGCTGCAAATCACAGTACTTATCACACATGCCACACATTAAGTCTGCTATATGTGTAATTGCAGGCATAGTACTTGTGCATTACACAATCTAGGCCTGTGTTGACCAACATCTGTGGCCTGCAGTGTGATATTGCTTCAAACTGTTAGCTGCATTTAGTATCCTAGCAGTGGAATAACTGTAATTATCCTACCTATGTGTGTACAATTTCCAGTATGGCCATATGTAGCTGCTTGCAGTTACATAGGCATACCTGTGGGCAGGAACAAGTTGCCCTGTCCATACATGTGTTAACAACATTATACATTACAGCACCTGCTCACATGTGTCGGTCTATGTGGTGACATCCAGCAGGCACAGGGGTCTATGGGTAAGTGGAATTTGTACTGTTGCACCCTTAGCTTGGATCCTTTGAGCAACGGTATGGCTGTGTGATAGTGGAAATTTACTGACCATTATTAGGGTATGTCAGACAATACAGACATCAACACACATATTTCTGTATATAACAGGGATGTATATATAACTGTAGCTGTGTGTGTGTGTATGGTATGTATATGTGTTGTGTAGATATATTGGGGGTGTATGTATCATTTTAGTATATATAGCTATATATATCAGGACATATGTATTTGACACTACATAATGATAGCTATACTATGCATGTGAGAGAGACAGTGACAGATGGATATGTATATCTGTGTAGACATTTATACATAACAGGTCATTTTGATGAAGAAGCAATAGGATTGTGCTCATTTTAATTAAGTGTATGGGAATGCCCAGTAGGACTGTCAGTACTAATAAGATGACTCCAGTCCACACCTACCTGTACTACAGTCCAAGATTTTATATGTTATAGACATTAACATTCATCCCTCTTTCTGCAGCACTGCACTTCACTCAAACTGTCCACAGCATTTCCCAGCTGTGTGCTGCACTTAATCTGTGACTGCGGTTGGTAATGTTACTCCACCAACAGACTGACAGTCTGCATATCTCTCAGCTCTCCTAGTTTCCACAGAATGTCCATAGATTTGCCTCATATGTTTGGTCTGTTCCTCATACATTTCTGGTCTTCTGGTGAAGTACTGAATATTGACGTCACTACATTATACTACTTATAGATGAACATTTGTGTTTCAGATGTTATATCCTTCAGAACATATGTAATAAAGCAACACCTTTACTTCCAATGACTTTCTAGGTTTATGGGGGCAATATTTGAAATCTGACCCTATGTTTGGGCCTTTGTCCCACCAATCTTACTGGCTTTGTCTAGATTTCATGCAGTAAGAGGTATGACTGCTTGTGAAAACACCAACATAGTACTACCTCACATGCAAAAGATGTGAGTAACTCCAGATTAGAACCATCAACATCATTGCCCATGCTAGATTCCCTAGTCCACTGAGCCACACAGGTCACCAGACAGAGAGGAGTCATTCATCACAGAATCAATAGCATAAATATGTACATTGTTATCCTGCATGAGGAGAGACATACAATGGTGTGAGCAATATATATGTTACAGCCCTGAGATTGCCTGGTCCACTGATATACCATAGGTGATTTTCTGTTAAAGCATTTGTATGGGTACACTGCTGTTTTGGGGTGGGGGGACAATGGCACATGTTCTGCTGGAATATACAGTAGTCCAAATATCATGTGAGCCCACTATTTAACATCTCCCTTGACTGATGTAGTAAATAGTCCAACCATGAGGCCTAGTGACTATTAAGGAACACATACTATTGGACTGCGTATCTGTAGTCCCATGTGGATGTTACATCTGTCCAATTAGCCCATTATATTTCCTTGCATAACAGCAGCAGACTCATACATATGCTATATTATAATAATCATACATATGCTATATTATAGTAATAACCCAGCCACTGGGGATGCACAAGCCAGTGCATTTCTTTGTGCAGGTCCCAAGCCCAGATAAATGGGGAAGGTTGTGTCAGGAAGGGTATCTGGCGTAAACTTCACCAACTCATTCGTGCGGACAGCAGTAAATGTTTACATACTGGATCGGTCGAGGCCTGGGTTAACAACGACCGACATCAGTACTGTTAGCCAACAGGGTGCTGGCGGAAATTGGGCTACTGTTGGCTGAAGGAGGAGAAGAGGAGGAAGGCATGGCTGAAGGCAGGAAGAGAGAAGAAAGGCTAGGACTGTGGTAGTGAGGGTCAGAACTTTGAATGTTGGCAGTATGACTGGTATAGGGAGAGAGCTAGCCAATATGATGGACAGAAGGAAGGTTGGTATATTGTGTGTGCAAGAACCCAGATGGAAGGGGAGTAAGGCTAGGTGTATCGGAGGTGGGTTCAAATTGTTTTATCATGGTGTGGATGGGAGGAGAAATGGCGTAGTAGTTATCCTGAAGGAACAGTATGCTAAGAGTGTTTTGGAGGTGAAAAGAGTGTCAGATAGAGTGATGTTTATGAAGCTGGAAATTGATGGTGTAATGATGAATGTTGTTAGTGTATATGCTCCACAAGTTGGGTGTATGATGGATGAGAAAGAAAAATTTTGCAGTGAGTTGGATGAAGTGGTGATGACTGTACCCAAGGGTGAGAGAGTGGTGATTGGAGCAGATTTCAATGGGCATGTTGGAGAAAGGAACAGAGGGGATGAGGAAGTGATGGGTAGGTATGGTGTTAAACAAAGGAATGCAGAAGGTCAGATGGTAGTGGATTTTGCAAAAAGGATGGATATGTCTGTGGTGAATATGTATTTTAACAAGAGGGAGGAGCATAGGATGACATACAAGAGTGGAGGAAGATGCACACAGGTGGATTATATCTTATGTAGGAGGGGCAGTTTGAAGGAGATTGGTGACTGTAAAGTGGTGACCGGGGAAAGTGTAGTTAGGCAGCATAGGATGGTGGTTTGTAGGATGACATTGGTGATCAAGAAGAGGAGGAGGAGTGTGAGGCAGCACCAAGGATCAAATGGTGGAAATTGAAAAAGGGTAATTGTGAGGTGGAGTTCAGGGATGAGTTAAGATAGGCACTGGGTGGCAGTGAAGAGTTACCAAATAGCTGGGTAACTACAGCAGAGCTAGTAAGGGAGACAGCTAGAAAGGTGCTTGGTATGACATCTGGACAGGGAAAGGACGACAAGTAGACATGGTGGTGGAATGAGGAAGTACAGGAGAGTATACAGAGAAAGAGGTTGACAAAGAAGAAGTGGGATTGTCAGAGAGAGATGAAGAAAGTAGACAGGAGTAGAAATAGATGAGGTGCATGGCAAAGAGAGAGGTGACGAAGGCTAAGGATAAGGCATATGAAGAGTTGTATGAAAGGTTGGACACTAAGGAGGGAGAAAAGGACCTGTACTGATTGGCTAGACAGAGAGACCGAGCTAGGAATGATGTTCAGCTGGTAAAGGTGATAAAGGATAATGAGGAAAACATACTCACAAGTGAGGAGAGTGTGTTGAGCAGATGGAAAGAGTAATTTGAGGGGTTGATGAATGAAGAGAATGAGAAGGAGGGAAGGTTGGATGATGTGGGGATAATGAATCATGAAGTGCGATTGTTTAGCAAGGAGGACGTAATGATAGCTATGAAGAGGATGAAGAATGGAAAGGCTGTTGGTTCAGATGACATACCTCTGGAAGCATGGAGGTGTTTAGGTGAAATGGCAGTGGAGTTTTTAATCAGATTGTTTAATGAAATCTTGGAAAGTGAGAGAATGCCTGAGGAATGGAAAAAAAGTGTTTTAGTACCAATTTTTAAGAATAAGGGTGATGTGCAGAGCTGTAGTAACTACAGAGGGATTAAGTTGATCAGTCACAGCATGAAGTTATGGGAAAGAGTAGTGGAAGCTAGGTTAAGAAGGGAGGTGATGATTAGTGATTAGCAGTATGGTTTCATGCTGGGAGAGAGCACTACAGATGCAATGTTTGCTCTGAGAGTGTTGATGGAGAAGTACAGAGAAGGTCAGAAGGAGTTGTATTGTGTTTTTGTAGACTTAGAGAAAGCATATGACAGGGTGCCTAGAGAGGAGTTGTGGTATTGTATGAGGAAGTCGGGAGTGTCAGAGAAGTATGTAAGAGTGGTACAGGATATGTACAAGGGTAGTGTGACAGCGGTGAGGTCTGCGTTGGGAGTGAGGGATGCATTTAAGGTGGAGGTGGGATTACATCAAGAATCAGCTCTGAGCCCTTTCTTATTTGCAATGGTGATGGACAGGTTGACAGACGAGATCAGACAGGAGTTCCAGTGGACTATGATGTTTGCAGATGACATTGTGATCTGTAGTGAGAGTAGGGAACAGGTGGAGGAGACCCTGGAGAGATGGAGGTATGCTCTAGAGAGAAGAGGAATGAAGGTCAGCAGGACTAAGACAGAATATATGTGTGTGTGAATGAGAGGGAGGATAGAAGAATGGTGAGGATGCAAGGAGTAGAGGTGGTGAAGGTGGATGAGTTTAAATACTTGGGATCAATAGTTCAGAGTAATGGTGAGTGTGGAATAAAGGTGAGGAAGAGAGTACAGGCAGGATGGAGTGGATGGATAAGAGTGTCAGGAGTGATTTGTGACAGATGAGTACCAGTAAGAGTGAAAGGGAAGGTCTACAAGAGGATAGTGAGACCAGCTATGTTATATGGGCTGGAGACAGTGGCATTGACAAAAAGGCAAGAGTTATAGCTGGATGTGGCAGAGTTAAAGGTGTTAAGATTTGCATTGTGTGTGATGACGGTGGACAGGATCAGGAATAAGTATATTAGAGGGTCAGCCCAGGTTGGAAGGTTTGGAGACAAAGCTAGAGAGGCAAGATTACATTGGTTTGGACATGTGCTGAGGAGGGATGCTGAGTGTATTGGGAAAAAAGATGCTAAGGATGAAGCTACCAGGTAACAGGAAAAGAGGAAGGCCTAGGATAAGGTTTATGGATGTGGTGAGAGAGGACATGCAGGTGGTTGGTGTGACAGAGCAAGATGCAGAGGACAGGAAGAAATGGAAACAGATGATCTGCTGTGGTGACCGCTAACAGGAACAGCTGAAAGAAGATGATGATGATGCTATATTATAGTAATCTCCTCACAATTAGTGTGTAGCTTAGAGCTTAGAGACTTACCTTGCAAATGCAGCAGTTGATAGACCTGTAGTTCAGTGCTGACTCTGCGTGATGCAAGCAGTACACAGCCAAAACATGGATAAGTACAGGTTGTGTGAGATGCCTGGCATCAAAACGTTTACTATATGTATGTAAGTAGGAGTAAGGTGTCAAGGTGTCAGTCCTAGGGCCCTAGGTTGTCAATGAATGTGCTATATATTGTCTCTTAGCCAATGCCAGGGTGTACTTGGCACAGCTATGTCTGCCTACAGTGACATCATCAAGGGGCTCCTTCTCTGAGTCCTCTTGTGAGTGTGGCTGTGGTGACCTAGGCACTGGTGGGAGGCTGTGTATCCCTTTCCCTTTGCTGATGCTGCTGCAGCTGTTTCCGCAGGATCATATTGTGTAGTATGGCACATTCTATGAACATGTGTGCACATGTGGTTGGAGAGTACTGCAGGGTTCCACCAGATATATTGAGGCATCAGAACCGTGACTTCAGCAGCCCAAACACATGCGCTATGATGTTCCTAGTTTGTGCCTGTGCCTCATTATGGCATTCATCAGTGGGTGCGTGTGCATTTCTGATGGGTGTCATCATTCATGGTTGCAGGGCATAGTAAATGGTTGTGTGGGATGTCCCTCCTAGCAAGCATCTGGTACAGCTGTGATGCGTACCAGATATGGGAGTCATGATAACTGCCAGGGCTGCCAGCACACATTCATGATAATGCCCTGGGCTTTGCACTCGATCTGGCAGCTGATGAAGTGGTACCACTTGCGGTTGACATAGATTCTACCTTGCTCACTGGGTAGTGCTTGATGTGTACATGAGTGCAATCTATGGTACCAAGTACCTCAGGATAGTGTGCTCAATGTAGAAGTGTTGTATAATGCTGACTCTCGTCTTAGGGGTGAGGGGAAAATAAATGTGTTCACTTGTCATGTGGTAGCATGGTATCCAGGAACTGGTGGAGTACCCTGGATGCTGATGTCTGTGAGACCCCCATCATGTCCCCAGTTGATCTCTGGCAGCTACCTGTGGTTATTATCTAAAGGAATACACATACATACATTTGTTTCCACTGAGATGGGTTCCCCACTGTTGGCTCTGGGTATGAGTTGAGGTCGTCAGAACTCAGTGAGTTCTTGTAGTGTGTCCATGTCTACCCTGTAGTGCTCTACACTCTCCAGGTCATGTAGCTCCTGGAAGTTTATTCTGGGTCTGAACACTCTTCTCCTTTTCTGCCTAGGCCTATTATTAGCAGCACCAGCAGTAGAATTGACTTCGGCATCTAGCACATATAGATGTAGCAAACCTACAGCAGGTCCTAGCATTCTTTCATTTAAAATTCCCAAGTCTGTACTCTAATGGTGCATAGAAAGGGTGAACAATCAGACTGTAGGGTGTATGCATACTTTATAGTGCTTTACTGTAAGTGCTGACTGTGTGATTGGCTACATATGATGCAGTCCACCTGCCTAGTTTATCATTAACATCATTTACTGGCCTTAGTTTAAGCCAAACAAAGGTCACAACTAATTAATACATCATTGCTTTTTAGATACGCTCAGCAATGTGGTGTGCCATGCAAACATGTAAAAAGCACCACGAAGATAAACAAAGCTTAGCAGTCACTGTACACACCGCTCCTGAAAGGTCACACTCAACACGGCAGTGCACCATAAAAAGATGCAGAAACATACACCAAGAAGGTAAATAAAGCTTAGCAGTTAATGTGCAAACCTCCCTGCTAAGCACAATGGCCCACCATGCAAACAGGTGCAGCTGAGCTCCAATGACCTTACAAATCCTCAAACCACTCCCTCCCTGATATCAGCCACCTTTTCTGTGAACACCAACATGGTTCTGTGCCTACACAGAAGGGATATGCAGACACGGATACCCCTTAGTGCTATTCAGTAACCCCACCTCATTTGCATAGGGATCCTTGTACACAACCTGCAAACTACACGGTTCCAGGCTCTACCTCATTAGCAACAGCACCATTCTACCATTGCAGATACTCCATGCAGGGTCCTATAATACCTTTCTGTCACATACTATTAAATGTGTTTTTTCCACTCTTTTTCATAAAAGCATGTTTGCACACTGCAATATGCTGCACAAACATACTTGGATCATTAAAAAATACAATTATTTTAAATTATTTCCCTTACATTTTTGGACACACTGTGGATAGTTTTGCTCATATCTGTGTGTGCTATGCTATTTCTGTCCATCTACCTGTGATTTTACAGCCCCTGTTGTCTATCTAAAATCCTGTGCATGGAATTTTTCCATGTACACTACGGACACTGACATGGGGTCTGCAGGGTTGCTTATCTGCTTGCTGGATCATTCTACTTGCCTCATTTGCATGAAATTCACTTCTATATGAGGTGATTTGCATGCCATGTATACTTTCATGTTGGGGTGTGTGAGCGAGCTGCCCAGTTGTGTTTACTGAATTGCAGATCTGCTTACTTTCATGTAAGCAGCGTGCCATGATGGCTACATGGTAAAAAAAGATCATGTAGGCTTTATTAAATTCCCTCAGTCTATTACTTTTAGAAATATTGATCGGGGTACTCCACTGATAAATGTTGACCGAATTTGAGCTCAGGCTGGAAGAAATAGAATTGTATTGTTACTATTAATTAATAATAATTATCAGTATCATTATAGGACAATTATTATTACATGCTATATAAGTTATTGAAACTATCAATAATTATTATACTAGAAATTATCCATATTGTTATCGTAGAAAAATAAAAAATGTATTAAACGGAATCATGTGACACTGTACTTGCAAAAAGTATTGTTACTTATTGGTTCATAGGTTCATAGTTTCTTGCTAGGTTAACAACCACTATTGCCTTTACAAGCTTGTACATGCACACCAAACCATTTAGGTCCCAAGTATAATGGGGGGCATGTTAGTAGTCAGGCAACTAAGGATTTGTTAGGATAATACTTTTCTTATTAATGACCTCTGTCCATAAGAGACATGGGGGCCAGATCAGGGGTAAATTTACAATTTCCTATCCAATTGTCAGGGTTTCATTTGAATAGGATTAGGTACGAATTCTGTTTTTCCATAGTGTAGGTTTCCTTTCAAACACATATCTGTCTCTCCAGTATGTTCTGTTTATGTCACAAGTGAATTTCAGATCCCTGGATCTAATGTTTCTGGTGTTGTTTGTTTTATGCATATGCAACAAGCAAAGATCCCCTCTCAGCAGCCTGTAAGAGATTGAATACAGAGACACAGTATTTAGGTGATCATTGTAGGACAGGGTATTCATGCCCTGAGTTCTCCTGGTGAGAAACATTTGTCGGTATTTTAACTGTTGCAAGTATCTGGTTAGATACATACCAAAGGGAGCATTGTACTCAATGATAGGTCTGATAAGAGCTGAGTAGAGTGGTACAATAACTTCCATGGACCTGGATGCCAAACACTTACCTACAACTAGCTTGACATAGAAAGATTTCCTTATTATCTTAGCTACATGTTGGTCAAAGGCCTGATTGCTGTCTACATGTTTTCCAGATCCCTTACTACTGGGTCAACTCATAGTTTCATAGGTGTATAATAGGTTGAAGTCCACTATGTTGTTTAAAAGCCTAGGCATGTAGCCCAAATGTGACCCATAAAATTGATTTATATTTGATTTACAAAGAGGTGATTTACTGACTGCCTCTGTCCATCAGAGACATAGGAGCCAAACTTGAGGTGAATTTCCAATTATTTATCCATTTGTCCAAGTTGCAGTTAAATAGGGATAGGGAGGAACTCTGCTTTACAAGGATGGGGAATGTGTTCCAGAGAATGGGAATTTTCTGAGAAACTTATCTGTCTCTCCAACATATCCAGTTTATGCCGCCAAGCAAAACATAAGTCTTTTAATCTGGTAGTTCTGATGTTGTTTGTTTTGTGAATGTGTAAAAGATTCATAAAAACATGTCCTACAGATGCCTTGTATGCCAGGCAAAGATCACCTCTCAGAAGTCTGTATGATACTGAGTAAAAACAAAGGACTTTGAGGCAATCAGCACAGGACATTCTGTTTACTCCCTGTATTTTTTTTGTAAGTAACCTTTTTGGATGCTCCAGTTGCTGCATGTGACTGGTTAGGTACAAACCAACCTAGGTCTTATACTATATGCTGGGCTTGATGAGGGCAAAGTGCAGTGGTACAATGACCTCTCTGGATCTATACATCATACCCTTGCATATAAGTTGAGCAGCATATAAGGATTTTCTTATTACCTTGGACACATTTTGGTCAAAGGCTAGGTTGCTATCTACATCATGAGTTTCTAGGTCCCTGACTAGTGAATCAACTATTATTATTAGTGTTATATTTTCCTGAGTTGGCAGACTTCCCAAAATGTACTATACTGCATTTCTTGGTACTGAGTTTTAAGCAATAGCTTTGGCACAAAGTGTTTGTCTATATTAGACCTTCCTGAAGGCTATTCTCATGTTGGGGGGATTCCATGACTTCTCCCAGTTTGAAATCATCTGCAAACCTGTTTAGCCATAGGTCTTTGGCATTGGCTTTGACATCCAAGAAGTAAATGCCAAAGAGGAGTTGGCCCAGAACCATGCTCTGGGGGGGGAGTCCTCTGGTGACCAGTCTCTTTCTGGATATGGCCTCACCTATTTTAACCTTCTGGGTCCTATCAGTGAGCCAGATAGCTATTCAGCATGTTATAAAAAGGTTTATAACTAGTTCTGTAAGTTTGTTAACAATGCCCATAGGGTATTGTATTAAATGCCTTAGGCAGATCTAGGTAAGCAGTATGGACAGTTTTCCTTCATCCATTGCCTTAGTGATGTTTTCATAGAAGTCCATTAGATTTAGTAAGCATGATCTTCCCTTAACAAAGCCAAACTGGGATGGATCCAGTTTAAAGAGGTATCCTATGTTCTTGTTGATAAGTTCCATGATAACTCTTTCCATGGCTTTGTAAATAAGACTAGTCAGACTAAGATGTCTGTAATTTCTAGGATCTGTTGAAGGTCCTCCCTTACGAAGGGTGGTAACTGTTGCAGTCATCTATTCATGCGGCACAAAGCCTGTTTTAAGACTGTTAATGACTCCAGAGGTCCTGATAAGTCATACTTAGACTATTCAGGAGGCATCTTGGGATGTTATCGGAGCCCATTGAAACTGTGTTTGTGGCTTTACTGACTGCAGACAGTACATGTTCCTTAGTTAAAGTTGGAGAGGTTTTGTTTGAGGGTATTATTTGGAGGATGGTTGGAGGTGACAGGGATACTACCAGGGTGGTTTGCTTCTGAGGCTAGTTTTTGGCTTGCTTCTGGTAGGAATAACAACCTCTATGCAGCCCTTGACATGGTTGCATAAAGTTTCTGAGAACAATTCAAAATAGCCTGGTGTGTTCTCGGGGTTTGGAGGGGCATTGAATTTTGATAAACTATCACTTAATAACATGTCATTTGCCTTGAAATGGTTCCTAACTGTTACTGGTTTGAATGGGATTATGGAGTTGATTTTGATTTTGAAGGCGATAGTTTTATCATCTGACCTTACAAGGGGGATGAAACATGTGGGGGGAATGCAGCATTCTCCCATATTTGTGAGCTCGATGTCCAGTATGTTGGAGTCTCTAGTGGGCATATTCACAATTTCGTCAAAGTTGTTTGTATATATGAAATCTAGGAATCTCTGTGCCTGCAGATTTAAGGGCACATACGATTTCTAATCTATAGAGATGTAATTAAAGTCTTCCATGAGTTCTCAATTTGGCATTGCTTAAAAAAGGCTCTCTGGGGGCAGACAAAGCCTTATCCAGTATTCAAAAGCTTAGAGGGGGAAGGTACAGTCCACCCTTGTCAAACAAACATGGTATACTGACCATGTCCTCCAAAGCTGACAATTACTGGATCTGCTCAGAACGATACCAGAAAGACAGCCAGCTGCTGAAATCAATACTTTTTTGCTCATATTGTGGCATTATCTTTGATGATGGTAATATGCTGCTCAGTGTCAGGCTCATATCAGCCTGAGACACATAGTGTGAAAGCTCCATGATGTCTCTGTTCATATAGCCCAGGAAGGTACATCTCAGGTCATTTACACCTGCATGGACTATGATGGAATCATACTTGTATCTGTGGTGTAATAATTTGAGTGCATTTATGATTTTGGGGATTTTGGCTCCAGATAAGCAACTAACAGTTATCTTCTCCTCATTCAGCCTAGTTAGAGGGGCATCAGTATGTCTTACAATGAGAGTTTTGGGAAGTGTGTTTGCTTGCCTTAGGGGCTTAGTGTTTGGGGTTCCACTCAGAGTAACAGTATTTGTGGTGTTAATTGTTGCTATTTCTAAGTGGCGGTGGACATACTGAGCCATAGCTTTGACAGCAGATGGTCTAGGTGATCTATGTTGCTTAGGAAGATTGCTTTTAGGCGCCTTAGCATATTTTAGACTATGCACGTGCTGTGTGTTATGTGAAGTGGGTGTGTGGTTTCGACAACCTGATGTGGACTTGTATGGGAAAGTTTAGCTTCTAGTATCATTGTGTAATTACAACTCTTGTATACTGTGTCTAATTCTTTAAGGATTAAGTGGTTGTCAGTAAACAAAAGACAATTACTACATTGTTTCAAGTTGCCCATATCTACCAATTCAATAATTTATGTAATGTTGCTTATGTTATATGTTATATAGCAATATATGTGAAGTATAATGTTTGTTAATGTTAATTTAATACAGTTTGATTACTTTTGTTTAAATGTAAATTTGCCCATGTCACAAGTGATAATTCAATAAAGGTGTTAAAAAAAAAGATGTACACATTCACCATGCTGGCTACAGAGATGTTAGAAAATTTCATATGCATAACCCCCAGTCCTTTGATTTGTGAGGTATAAGTGGGTGTTATATTGAGGTTCGAAGGCTATTAAGGGCGCTTTGTTTTTGCAGACTAATAAGGGTGCTTTATTGGGGCAGAATAAGCTAAACAGTATTGAATTCTACTAACTTTAATGTTTACACAATGCTGAATTATACAAAATCTGTAGGTATTGCAATTCGAAGCCCATCTAGCTGCTCTAAGCTTGTTGGCGCACGAGGTATTTGCACTATACTGCTGCTTTACAAATTACAGTTTTATGGATCGTTCTACAGAGAAAATTTGCTTTCTAGGTGTTTGCTACTGTAAAAGACACTGCTAACCCATGCAAACATGAAAAATTTACAGCAGCACAGAAAAAAACAGAAAACTAAATAATGAGCCTTCTAGCCAATAAGATGGTTACACCATTTGGTGCATTTCTCAACTGATATAGACCAGGCAAACACCTCCTGCCACAAGATAAATACACCCAGTCCCCTCCTAATGTAAAAACACAGTAGAAGAGACTCGCAAGTGGAATGTTAATGTAAATTACTTAATAAACTAGCTGGAAATCCTTGCTGAAGGTAATTTCAAGCCAGTAACAGTCAGAAGAAGAGGCTTTTTTTTTTACAAACAGTTCAGTGAAATCCACACATAAAATGTATTTATTTATTTATTTACATTCATTGACCGGGAGTGTCCGACTGGACATAGGTCCATTTTCAGCGGAGGCCAGAGGAGAAAAGCTCAACAGTTAAAATATACAGACAGTAGTTACATTGGATTTACATAGCAATTAACAATTTGATCAACATAGCAATTAACAATTAGAAACATAGTTACAGATGAAGAACATAGTGCATCAGTAAACAACTAGAATCTTTATCATCTGTGAAGTACATAACAGACATTAACAATTGTTACAATAAGAAGTTCCTGCTTTATAATAAGTAGTTAGGCTTATGAGCATCTGAGCTTGCTATAATCACGGTAGTTTGTGGGGTGGAAAGAAAGGTAGTGGGTGGATGGGGTGGGTGATATTAGAGGAGGAGTTGCAAGGGCATAGCCAGCATGTTTTTAGGTGCGCTTTTAGTAAAGTTTTGAAGTGGGTGCATGATGGTATGGAAGTAATTTTGGGTGGAAGGGAGTTCCATAATTTGGCTATGGAGCAAGAGAATAATGCTTCTCCAGCAGAGTTATTGGCTTTAGTGACCTGTAAGCAATTTGTGTTGCTGGATCTTAGTGGTCTGGTGGTGCGATACGGTTGGAGTAGATTCTGGAGGGATGGGACTTTTAGTGGATGGTTTACTAGTTTTTGGGTGAGTCTGAGTTGATACCATTGAAGGAGGTGAGGGAGTTCAAGCCAGCCCAGTTCAGCAAGTGAGAAACAGTGGTGACTATGGTAGCATGCCCCTGTGACGAATTTGGTGATTTTGTTGTAGCAGGTCTCTAGCTTGTTTAGATCGCATTGGCTTAGGTTGGTATATATTGGAGAGGTATAAAGTAGGGTGGAGATAAGGTGGGAATTTGCTACTGAAATCTTTGCTGCTTTGGTGAGAAGTTACTTATTTCTGTATAATGCTCTTAGTTTTTTTGTGGACTTTTTTATGATCATGGATATGGGAATGTCAAATTTTAGTTTATTGTCTATTTCCACTCATAGCAATTTGGTGTGTTTTGTTGGGTGTATAGTGCTGTTGTCTTTTGCTGTAATGTTATAGTGAGAGTTGTTTTAAGTATGTTTGGTGGGTTGGAAGATGAGTAGTTAGTTTTGTTTGGGTTAAGTATTAATTGGGCATTGGATAACCAAGTTCCAACAGAGGAAACGGCTTCCTGTGTGACTTTTTGCAGTTTGGGTAGGGACTGGGCTGAGCAGATGATGGTTGAGTCATTTGTGTATTGTATGAGTGTGCCATGTTTAGTGGCAGAGGCTAGATTATTGGTGAAAATAGAGAAGAGTAGGGGTCCAAGGATGGATCCTTGAGGAACCCCTATAGAGACAGGTAGTTGGGGAGATATGTCATTCTGCCATACAATGGATTGTTGGAGGTCAGACAGGTAACTCTGAAATCAGCTGATGACTGATTGAGAGAAGGATAGGTTACTGAGGACAGAGATGAGTTATTTGTGTGAGACCATGTCAAATGCTTTAGATTGGTCTAGGAAAGTAGCAGAGGAGAGATATCCATTGTTTTTATGCTGAAGGATAGTGTTAGTAAAGGAGAGTAAGGCAGTGGTGGTGCTATGGTTTGGTCAGAAACCATGCTGAGTATTGGAAAGGAGGTTGTTAGTAAGAGACCTGAGAGTGAATGCACCTCTCTAGTATTTTGGAGAATGGAGAAAGAATAGCTCCGGGGTGGTAATTGGTTAGTTCTGTGGAGGGGCCGCCTTTGTGGAGGGGAATTATATGTGATACTTTCCATAGTGTGGGAATGTAACTTTCTGACAGAGATTGGTTAATCAAGATGGATACTGGGTAGGCTAGAGCATCAGCTGTGATTTGTAGGTATTCACTTGGGAGGTTGTCTGCTGCTAATTTGGTGGGCTTAAGTTTAGTTAAGAGTTTTTTTATGTTGGAGGTAAGAACAGGAGAAAAAGAGAAGACAGTGGGGAGATTACTAGTTGAAGGTGTGGTTTGGAGGGGAGGGGGTTGTGTTGTCTAGCTAGTGATAGTATGGTCTGTGTGAAGTGTGTGTTGAATGAGGTAGCAATATTTTCGAAGGAGTGAGGAATGTTAGGAGGGGGGGTACTGACTTTTTCTGGGTGGAGGATGGAATTTATAGAGGATCAGAATTGTTTTGGGTTGTGTTGGGAGGAGTCTAGGGCAGACTGGTAGTATTGGAATTGGTCCTGTTTTATTAGCTTTTTGACTTTATTGTGTAGTTCTAGGAATTTATGTCTAGTTGAAGGGATTTTGGTTTTGCACCAGTGCTCCCAGGCTTTATCCCTGTTTTTCATTTCTGACTTAGTGGTTTTCTGTAGCCATGGAGAGGGTTGTGCTTTGGTTCTGGAAAGTCTTATGGGGGCGTGGTAATTAAGGATGCTCAGGAAGGTAGTATTAAAAATTCAACTGCGTCATCAAGACTGAGGTACTTTAGAGGATGCCAGTAACATTATTTGAGGGATGAGATGAATGTGAGTGGGTTAAAGTTTATTTTTTTACGTATTTGACGGTAGATGACAGGTTTAGCTTGGTATAGGTGTTTTTTGAGCAGGAATGTTGGGGAGTGATCACTGAGGCTATCTAATAAGCAGCCTGCTATATATGACTGGGGGCTCTTACTGACTAGTATCCAATCCAGGGTAGTGTGCTTGTTGGAGTTTTTATTTATCCTCATTGGTGACTGGTCTAGTTGGGTGAAGCCATGATGGTTTAGATGATGGGTTGGATGGTTGCCGGAACAGGATTGCCAGTCAATATTGAAATCACCAAGAATTATAGTTTCATGGGGGAGATGGTGGGTAGACCAGCTGAGGAGGTTTTCTAGTGTATGGACGTTTTAGCTAGGTGGGAAGTAGCATCCAATTGTGTTGATGGTTTTATTTTGGTTTATTTTGAGGTTGGTATATTATTTCTTCATTGCCTATTTGTGGAGTTGATGATTTTAAGATCTGGATGTTTAGATGCTGCTTAAATATTATAGCTACACCGCCTCCTTTCTTGTTTAGCCGGTCTGCTCTTAGTTTGCCATAACCGGTAGGGAGGATTTTCTCACTGGTAATGTGAGGTTTTAGCCAGGTTTCTGTCAGGATGACTATATCTGGGGAGTACAAGTCTATGGTGGCATGGAGTTCATGGACCTTGTTGGATATACTTCTAATATTTAGGCTTAGTAGAAGGAAGTCACTTGGCTTTCTATTCGCTGTGATTTGGGAGAAGTTGTAGTTTGTAGTCTGATTATGAGGAGTGGGGTTGGAGATGGCGGGGCCAGGGTTGGGGTGGATGTCTCCACTTAGGGCTAGTTTTGATATGATTGAGGTTATTACTTTTCTCAGTTTTTGAATGTGTTTGTTTATTAGGAAAACTTTATGATTGTGCTCTGTGGGTAATAGGTTTGGCTGGAGGGTTACTTTGTTAAGTTGTAGGGATGCTTTTTGTTTGAGTAATATAGTTGATAGAATATGTGGGGTGTGCATAGGAATGGTTCTTGAGTTGGTGGGAGGGGAGCTGAGTGAGGGTGAGACATGAGTGGTGGTGTGAGTAGTAGTACAGCAGTAGTGGCTGAGTGAGGGAATGATGGAGTTTTGGTAGGATGTAAAATATGCAAGGAGAGTGCATGCAGTGAGCATAGGTATGGTATGCTTATACATGTTAGCTGAGGACGAGTGATAGTAGTGGGAAGATGGAGGAGGTAGTGTTGGGTTTAGTGCCATGGTTGGCTGTTGGAAAGATGGGAGGGGTTTGCGTGTGTAATAAAGGTAGGACCACTGGGGGCGGGAGGAAATTGGCAGCAGGGTGGAGAGTGAAGGGGGCAGAGATCCTGTTAGTTGCTCTTATGAGGGGGCTGGAAACAATCAGGTAACAGAGTAAACTGATAAAAGAACATATGATAGTGAATGTGGACTCAGGTAGGCCTTGTATTTCCACAAACTATCAGCTGTGCTCCAGTTCAGGCAGTTTTAGTAAGTTTTTTGGCACGGCTGAGCATAAAGTGCTCAAAGGGTGGTTGTAATTTTACAAAATGATGCCTGCCACAGGTAATAATTATTAACTTTGGGATTGGCTTAAGGTAATAAACAGGGAAGGGGAAGTGGAAGAACAAGGGTGTGAGCAGGAAGTTCTTTTGTACTGCTGCTAATGAGCCAAGATCAAGCAAAGACAAGTTTGTGTTTAAAAAACAATCAGAATTGACCAAGGACTGCTCTGAAGCTGTAAGTCATTTCTTAACCATTTCTCAGGTAGAAAAACAGGATAACCTTGTATCGGTAGGCTACTGTGGTCTCAATTTAAATTAACAAGCACACAGTATTTGATCAGTTATGGATACTATTTGCTAATAGAAGGGAATAAAAGAGAAGATGGAAGATGAGTGCCTGTGTGTGTGTGTGTGTGGGGGGGGGGGGGGCTGCTTACAAGCCAAAGCAGAGTGCTCTCCAGGGGATAATGAATATTAGCTCAAACAGGTAGACACATACTCAAAGTTAACTTTAGCTGTTTGTGTTTGCAGACAGTTCAGACCCGGACTGCACTTTTCTTATAGCAATGTATCCACTGGTTGGATAAAAGATAAAGGTGGTACCGCAGCTGAATACTTAGAGTGGTGTTAGATTCAAAGTTAACTTTAGCTGTTTGTGTTTGCAGGCAGTTCAGACCTGGACTGCGCTTTTCTTATAACAATGTATCCACCAGTTGGATAAAAGATGAAGGTGGTACCGCAGCTGAATACTTAAGAGTGGTGTTAGGTTCAAAGTTAACTTTAGCTGTTTGTGTTTACAGACAGTTCAGACCCGGACTGCGCTTTTCTTTTAACAATGTATCCACTGGTTGTTTAAAAGATAAAGGTGGTACCACAGCTGAATACTTAGAGTGGTGTTAGGTTGGAGAGACACTGAGCTCCTCATGGGGCCTGTAGCAGAGTCAGGCCCCATAAAAGCAGGAAACAGAAGCAAATCACTGAAATAGCAAGTGTGATTTAGCAATTAAAGGTACTTGATTTTTCCTGGATGACACTGGATGCAAGTAAAGCACTTCCAGAATGCAGGCTAGGACTACAGGCTTTGCTCCAGAAAAATGAGCATGAGACAGTTATGTAGTAAAGGAGGTTACTGAAGAACAATACCGGTTTGCTTGTCACGCACTCAGTATCATGGATTTATGAAAACCAAAAGGTGGCAAGAGTACATAAATAGCTTATATAATGGTCAATTGCAATGAAAGAGGGGAGGGATGGACTTTAGAAATTAGATAATCATAAGGCATGGAAGGCAGAGATACAGCCTTATGAAACACCAACAGAAGATCCTGGTAGGATTGGGAAATTAACAAGCAGGCTAGCTACAGAGGGTAGCAATCAAATAAAGGCAACACTGGAGCTTCTTCAGAAGCTTTCGCTTAATGTGTTAGTGGGGGATGGTGTAGCCACTCAATGCAAGCAGGTAATGGATAAGCAGAATATAAAAACACTGAAGCAAAAACTGGACCAGAGACAATTCTCTCACTATTGAACTTTTAGTACAGTATAAGACACTAGACTATGCAGAAATGTACCAGTAACACTGTTTATGGAAAGAAAATACAGTAATAAATGATTAAGACACAAATATGGTAGTAGTATTCAGTTCTGCCATAACTGTGAATTACACTGAAACACTTTGGCTCAGCACGGTTTAAAATAAAAACAGACGGCTTTTACAAGTAATTCTACTTGTGGAAATTGTAATGCAGAATAACTAAGATCCCAGAACAAACTAAAAAATTCAATCAGATGGAACAGAGCAGAAAAGTACAAAGCAGCATCACCACACATGTTGCAAGTGTACTTAAACATTTAAGCAGAATTTAAATAGTTAAATAATTTAATTATCTTTCCTTTTTTTTTGAAAAGCTAGTTATTCACAGTTCCACACCTCTCCAAGAATTGGAGGCTTGACTCTTAGGGGCATTTTATCGATGACATAATTATTTTGGGTTGATAGTTTCCCAAAGAACATTATAGTGCATTTTTGGCATTGAATTTTAGGCCATGGCTTTGGTACCAGTCATTTATCTGTGTTATGCAAAATGAACCCACTTGCAAGATGTTTGTGTCTTGGGGGAGAATCTATAATAGCTCCCAGTTTACAGTCATCTGTGAACTTGATGAGCCAGAGGCCTTTAACTTTAACCTTGACTTCTGAGAAGCAGATGCGAAATAGGAGTAGGCCCAGCTTGGCGCCCTGGGGTACTCCACTGGTAGCCGGTCTCTTGGTTAAGGTGGTCTCACTGATCCTGACTTCTTGGGTCCTGTCTGTCAGTCCAGCAAGTTGTGTAAGGGTTTACTCCTAGCTCAGATAGCTTGTCAAAAATGCCTGAGTGGGGTATTGTATCAAATTCCTTAGCCAGGTCAGGATATGCTGTGTGCATTGTTTTACTCTCGTCCATTGCCTTATTGATCCTCTCAAAGAAGTATATCAAGCTAAGAAGGCATGACCTTCCCTTAACAAAAGCCAAATTGGGATGGGTACAGTGTCTGTAAGTTGCCAATGTCCTTGTTAATTATTTCCATGATAATTATTCCATGACTTTGCATGTTAGGCTTGTTAGACAGATAGGTCTGTAGTTCTCTGGGTTGGTTGATGATCCTCCCTTGTGGAGAATAACTGTTGTGATCCTCCATTCACTTGGAGTGTGTCCTGTTTCCAGGCTGTGGAATGCCTCAAATGGTCCTGATAGATCATGTTTTAAACTGTTCAGGAGACAATGGAGGTGTGTGTGCAAAACTCTCTCATGTTGGTCAGTGCAAGATCCAGTGTGTTCAATCTTCTGGTTAGAGCATGCACTAGCTGTTTTAGAGTGTTTGGGCTAATAAAGTCCAGGAAGCATTGTGCCTGTGAGTTTGAAGCAGTGTACATTTCCAAGTCTATAAAGGGGTCATTAAGAGATTGGATGGTGAGGGCCTCTAGTAGGTTTAGGTAACAGTTGTGAGAATCTACTGTCATAGATGGCGACATGTAGCTAGCCATGATGTGGTAACAGACCTTATCTACAGTGACTTGTATGCAGTTGAGCTGCATGGTATCATCCTGTTTAATCAACCTGGAGGTATATTAGCTGCTAATGTAAATTGAGACACATTCACCTCTGGCACCATTCTGCACTGTTGTTGGTTTAAATGTGTGAAAGACATTCTAGCCTTGTAGTTATGGAGTAGTTTCTATGACTTTAAACCAGTTCTCAGTCATGATGCAGATGTCTACATTCTCCACAGTGAGGAGGTTTTGAAGGATGTGGAGCTTTTTGTTTAGGCTCCGAGCATTGAGAAGTAACACCTTCAATTCACATTTGTGATGACATAGCAATTGAACCAACACTGTCCTGATTCTTTAATAAACAGGAGCAAACTTAGTTTCTTTTTCTATTTAAAACTTGAGCAACAGCTATAGGTTCAATAGATTTCTTGTAACCCCTTTTCATTTAGAAACGCTTTCTGTTTACACATTAGCTGCATAAATGAATGAACTGTCTCTTAATAACATTAATTTTTTTATATAAGGGGTGACAGCTAGTGATGTGAAAATTCAGTCTTCTACACTAAAATGGAGAGTTGATGCTTTAATTAGAGAGGTGGAGATTACATTCATGAAATGTTATCATGGGACAAGCTTTTTAAGTTAAGTAATGCAGGTTCTGAAAAAGTGTTTTGAATGTTGTGGATGAAAACACTTAACTCCTTCATAAATACAATATTTTGCTGCATTTTCAAGACTGCTTTTTTAAGTACACAGTGGTTATTTGCCAGTATTGCTTTTTCTGTCCTGATATTTTTATGTCTTTCAAACATAAAATATAGGCTGGTGTTCATAGTCCATTACATAATTGCGCTGAGGCTATTAGTGATGTTTGTGGACAAACGCAGCTGGGATGTGATTCATGGAGGCCTTGTATGTGCTTATGCAAATGTTGAAATAATGAGATGGAAATTAGGAGTGATGCAAATTTTCATATGCTAATGTAGTATGTTTTACACCTTTTGCGGGTCTATATTAGAACATCGAATATTTAACAGTTCGAATCATTAAAGGTCGACCTTTAGTGATTGAACTGTTAAAAAACATTGAATGTTCAGAAAAAAAAATAAAAACAACAAAAAAAAACCTAAACGGTGTAGGCAGGGGGGCAAGCCCCTCTGCATCCCCACACCCTCCCACTACTTAAATATACCAACTCCGCGACCACACTACATTGAAGTAAATGGAAATCTCCCCTTACGGAGATTTCCATTTACTTGTTCGATGTTCTGCAGTTTTGCTATTCTCGTGTCGACTTGTCAGATTCGATATTGTCAGCTTTGGAGAATTTAATATAGACCCCCATTTGCGATTCATAGACAGAGTTTCCTGCCTTTTCATGCTGGTCGCAGATGCGCTATATAAAGACAAGCATTATCAAATATATCAGAATTACAGTTGGAGAAAATGCTATCACTTACTGTGAGCTTTGCTATTTCTAGGTCTGAGTTGCTTGTCTTGCCTGGACCAAAACCACTTGTGCCCAGCGGCACTTTTTGGCCAAGGCAAAATATAATCAAAGAATTACTTATTATAACTTTGATAATCAGGAAATCCTTGCTAGGTTTAGAGTGGAAATGGACATTTTAATGATCTTAGTGGGTATATCTGATTCCCGTAGGGACATTGGAGGAATGCTTCGACTTCCTATCCCTGTGGACACCAAAGTACATATATCCTTCACTATACTTGCTACAGGGCCTTTTCAGAGATGGACTGCAAGTGCATATGAGATTTCAGAGGCTTCTGCCATGATGATGCCACAGCAGGTCCTGATATACTCTTGGCATGCAAATATATTCCCTGGTGTCTCCTCAGAACAAAGCCAGGATTATGTATGACTTTTATGGGCTGGCACATTTCAATGCGGTACTCAGTGCAATATATTTCACCCATATTGCAATTAAGGAACCTCCTAATCTACAGGGGGAGCTATACCACAATAGGAAGGTGTATCAATCCATCAACTGTAAGATAGTATGTAATGCATGGGGGTACATTACTAACATCTCTACCCTGCAACCTAGTATCTGGGACAGTAGCTCACACTACCACCTCTTCCTGCATGGTAGGATACCCAGTGGCCATCTTGTTGGTAAGTAGGAAAGTTTTATATATATATATATATATATATATATATATATATATATATATATGTTATGTATTTGTAATACTGTTTTAAGTAGTTGTTCATATTAAAATGTATTTCTCTTTTTTCAGGTGATACTGAATATCCACTGAATCCATGGTTCATGACTCCAGTGAAACATCCAAGTGGAGCTGAGGAACAGACATATAACACACCCCTGTCCCAGACCTGCATTGTCATTGTGATGGTCTTTGACCTCCTGAAGAGCCATTTCAGGTGCCTGGATGAGTCTGGGGGTGCCCTTCAGTATGACCCAGCTATTGCATGCAGGATGCTTACTACACATTACATTCTGCAAAACATGATCATACACTGGTCTGGTGATGAAGTGACCTATGCTGTCACTGCAGCTCCCAGTTCCAATCACACTAAGAGTAATGATGACCAGCTGGCAGTAGTAGCAAGGGACTCCATGTGGCAGGCTCATGCACGGCATGCAGCTGTACAAAAAAATAGATGATGTCTAGTTTACAAGTGTGGACTATGACATTCAGGTTAGTGTTTCCTTTCTTGTAAAAAACATGTAGAGTATAATGTTGGCATGCAGTGCTATCTGTGGGCTATGTTGTGTGGTGCATGGTCTGTATTCACTGTTCATCTGACATTGTCTCTCATCTTAAAATATTTTTATTATCTGTTAGAATAGTGCACATATTCTTGTTAAGCCTGAGTTTTCACTGATTCCTCTTCAGTGATTTTGAAAGTCATCAAGTAGAAAGTAATTTACATTTAGTTTGTTGTTGTTAATAACATCTGCTTTAATGATTATTTAATTACACAAAAATAAGGAATATTAACAACTGTGAAGTGCTTCATTAGTTAACACAGTGCAAATGTATATACTGCTTTCTTTACAGATGCCATTTATTCTTATGTTATTCTATTGTACTGCACATCAGGTTCATTTTATGCTGCATATACAATAAATTCTGACTTCAGTAACTATCATTCGTGCATTGGGGAGGGGAAGTGGCAACAGTGTAAGTTTACATGGCAGGGCACTCGTTATAATGTATCATTTGCTTATGATATATTTCACCTGAAAAATTTTTGTTCATTACTATTTTGATGTTTTAGGTACGTGCCACCTGTAGGAATGGTAATCCATGTAACATTGCTTTTTGTCTACCGTTCATTGATGGTATGCATACTGGTTTTACAGGGTTGAAGTGCATACATTTGCAACCCCCCCCCCCAACCACCATTCCAGTAAACAGACAGCTGTGTCACTGAAGCTGATTCACAGTAGTTCAAGATCCAATGAGTTATAAACATCTCCTATTGATAGGCTAGGTGATGGTTCAACTGATTTGGAGGAGGGGCTACCATGAGAAATGTTAAGTGAGTTAGTCTGATCTTATGACCTACTTGATGCAGGTAATTCTGCTGTTACTGACCTGACACTGCTACGTGACCACGATCATGACCTTGAAAGTAATGTTCTGGTAGGTGTAGATGAACATTGTAATGGCCTGTGTGATCTGTGTCATGATTGCTCACTTTGACTACTGGCATTACTGTATGCCACCATACTATACCTCAATGGGACCATGGCATTATCCTTGTTCTTTGCCATTTCAAAGTAGTGCTGGAAATTATTAAATATATTCTGAAGTATTCTGACCATTTCCATGGCTTTATGTATTTACTGGGATATCTGAAAAAATTTCTGTACCTGGCAATCATTTGTAAAGATGTCACTGTACATACTGTCACCTCCAAATTACTTTCATCTTCCTCAAAGTGTTACTCTGGGTTTGGAGATACAGGTGTAGATGTGCAGGGGTGTTTGTCCTGTACAACCATGAATCGTACATCAAGTTATGCTTGACTTTATGTTGCACTGTCTCTTTCTGTAGAGTTACTAACATGTTGTGGAGTAAGAGACCTGCCATTAAACTTGGGGACTATCTGCCACTTCCCGCTGGCTGCCTCATAAATATAACTATGTCAGCAGGAGCAGGAGCCGTGTCTGATATTATCCAAATTTATTGGTATAGTTGAACTGTTTCTGATGCTGACTCTGTAAAAAAATGAAAACATTAATAATAAAAATGCAATAGCATACACTAAATTATCCTTACAAGGTGGTGATTGGGACATTTACCATGTATACTGCCTTTATTTCCATTCTTTAGTGATGTACAAGGTTCACCTAATAATAATTGATTGTGATGCATTTAAATGCAGTGTTTCTTGTCAACATTCAATTGTCTCTATACAAATGCATGTTACAGGCTTTAAACCAACCTTCATGAGTGTTGCTGCTGCACCATACATTACTAAGATGGAGCAGTGTCCACACCACTTCTAATTATTCCTGTTCCAGCATGTTCTGTATCATAGTCATAGATGGACAGCAGGTACTCCTCATCTGGATTTAAATGAATATGATTCAGTGCGCGCATGCGTGCGCGCACACACACACACACACACACACACACACACACACACACACACACACACACACACACACACACACACACATACACACACACACCCGTAGAGATATAGGAAATTGCATTATGCCTGTCCTTGCTTCTAGCACATGCTACCATATCATTTGCCTTTTTCTTGCACTGTGTCCAATGCTCGGTTTCTGCCTGCAACAGCATTGATTTCAATAACTGCTGCTCTCCAGGCCTTGTTCATCTTGGTTTGTCTGGCAACCCCCATTACTAAAAATAAGTTTTCCATATGTCCTAACTGCTGTCATGAGGGCACAATTTTCCTCATAGCTGAAGTTATCCTTTCTGTGCTTTGAACCTTTATCAGTACTACATATAAAAAAGGGGGAGAGGGTCATAGTCAGAAAGTGTGATAGTAATGTTTCAATATAGTCACCTTTTAAAGTACAAAGAAAAAGAACACTGGGCAAGCATTGATGCCACCCACAATAATTGTTACTTAAAACAATTCAATATAATTACCTAACACAATATAGCCATATAAAATTGTAGTATGTTACCTACAGTTGGTACAGGTCACTAATACAATCAGTTTTGTCAAAAAAGAAGCATCCTTGCTGATAATGCTGCCATTTTTTTTAATTTTTCACTGCCATTCCCAAAAAATAAAATTAATTAAATATGCCTATTCATATCCTTTGCACAGTAAAACCTCTGTAGTAAATTACTGCATTTATACCCATGTATACACAGACAGTAAATTATACCACAGTAATGATCTTTTGCTGTCATCAGTAATCAGTTCCACTGCCACTGTTGTCATGAAATCCAACTTCAAATGAAAGACATTTAGCAATCAGTCAATGCACAATATATATTTAATGTATTTCAATGCAAATGAGCCTTAAATCAATAATGAAGTAATGTTTTCAAGTATTTAATAGTTATATTTTTAAAAATATTTCCTTACCTGTAATAAGTCTGCAGTATCCAACTATGTTTGCCACCTACCTTGGCTATTGGAGAATTAATATGGCAATGTTTAACTTATTCATGAAAAGTCATGGCCATTTATATGTGCTTTATGCAAATTAGGATAATTGCATCATAGTAATACACAAACATGTCCCGAGGTATATTGACAAATGTTGGCATTTTTACGATTGTGAACAGATGTCCAATGTAGCATAAACATATTTAAAAATCACATGATAGCACTGCAAACTGTACCAAAGTTCAAAGCACTGTGCAGCTATATCTCAAGCTTTCCTCAGAAATGTGCTAATGGCCCTAGACTAGCCAAAATCAAAATGCAGTTAAAAAAATTGAGTCATCAGAATGTCAGGTTTGCAGCAATTTGAAGTGTAATCCTTGTTCATCCAACATTGTGTGTCACACCCTAGCACCTCAAGTAAGTCATAACTATGTAAAAGTTAAATGTAATACACATTATGACATTTATTCCCAGCCCTCCACCCCAAAAAATCTGATGTACTACATGACACATACCAGTGTAAAGGTACAAAAATGAATAATTTTTACCAATAAGCATTATCAATAAAAATGATTAATAATATATTTCCAATTTTAAGAAGCAGAGAAGGGAATTGTAAGTGGTATCTTTAAAGAAAAAAGAAAAAACAGAATGTGACAAAGCAATTTTGATTAGACCAAACTTGCTGATAGTATAAGCAGGTGTTGTAAAGGCCATGCTAGCAAAAAGGGTTTGCGTAAGGTGATGTCACACCCAACAAGGAGTGGTTCTAACCTTGATTAATACATCCCTGACCACTTTTTCCTCATTCTTTTTCTTGCCCTTCAAAAGATGGCAACTGCTGTGGAGGCACAAGGCCATGCTCTGATCTGGTCCGATAATGAGACCGTGATCATGTGCTATATTCTGCATGATAAGTATCTGGATAAGATCGAGGTGTGGACAAGACACACTACCTGAAAAAAGATAAATATCTAGCAGGAGTTGGGTGACCACTTATCAACCCTGACAGGTATAACCCACTCCAGCCAGTTGTGCTGTCACAGGTATGATATTTTGCAAAGGTATAGGGCTGACCAGGTGGCTGAATGGGTAGACCAGGCTGTGGTGAGAAGGCCAGTATTCTGTAGTAAGCAAAATAAAATATTTGGTTTCTTAAACGAGTCACATTAAAGATAAAAATGTTCAACAAGTTTGCATAACTGCAGGTATTTTCAAAAACAAATATGTGTACCTGAAAATATTACCTGTACTGCTATTAAGAAATGCATAGGAAATCATAAGCATGTTTGTAATCATGCATGCATCTTTTTAACAATTATATTTAATAATATATATAAATGTTACACAAGGATATTAAAATAATAAGCTGTACAAGTAACTCTGTAAATTATGTACTGGGTTACAGGTGCAAGTAATTGTGACTGGATTTATAAAATTATGAAACAAAAAATGCAATTACACATTTATAATTAATCACCAATAAAAAAAAGACTTATAATAGGCACATTACATGTAACTAGTTGTGTGTTGGCTGTGATGCCCGTGCCCTGGCCCAGCAATGAAGGAGCCTCAATCCTCACCAATAACACCAGTGAGGGACATCTCATTTATCAGCTACTCAAAGGCCCTTAAAAGGTTGTCAAATTTTTACTGTGCTTTATTATTATCCAATTGGTAGTATAGCCCAGGGCGAAAGCTATTGTAGTAGCTTTGTAAAATTTTACCAAAGGCATGCAAGTACTCTAAAGAGCTTAAATTATCTCTACAAAAATAGTCACAGGTGAAAGGGTTTAAAATATTTAATAACAAATAGTCAAAACACAAGACAATACTTTTACTACACAGTGCTAGTCAAGAGTTCAGAGATCACAGAGAAATACTTAAAATAATTCACTAGTACAGTCCTGACATCACAGAAAAACAATTAGTCTAATCGTTCTAGTTTCTAGCTATTTCTAAGAGAAAACACAAGTCTAAGTTAAACTTACATATAGAGCAAGACAGTGCTGGGGAGTTGGATGGTCAAGACAAAAATGGCAATGCTCTCTGATTCTCTCTGTTTTTAAAATCACATTTCTAGTTCACATTACATCATTCTTCACACTTCCCTGGATTCGCAGGCTAAAAGAAACTACATTTACATTCTTCACCTCTGGGCAGAACCCAGAGCAATAAAGGACATTCATGCATGCAAATTCTGGCCATTAACTCTGGCCTTAAAACAATAGGCAGGATGCCTCACTCTAGACTTACTGGTTATGAGTTTTAACATCAAAGGGTCACAACATGCTTTACTTGGTCAGTAGAGTGCACTGTTGTTACATTTTTTCAGTTCCACATGTAACACTATTTTTACCATTTAAGACAACAAGCCTGTGGTTTACATTAATATTTACAGATGACAGAATTATCTCCAAAATTCTATCGGGCTAGGCTGGCAGCCTTCATCTATCTACACCCAATCATCAAATGCCCCGCCCCCCCAGAACTCAAGCTAGTTTTTCAAGTTACTCTTGAGAAATGCTGCTTGAGGGAGTTAGGTCTATCTGAGTGTACCTTTCCCCATTCCCTGTCTTGAGAGCATATGTGCATTGGCATTGCTAATCCCACTGCAGTGCTGCATGGACATATATGCTTACAACCTCAGGCTCCATTTTAGCAACTTGGCATTTTGCTGGCTGGCTCTTTTTAACCATGTTAGGGAGGTGTGATCTGTCATAACAGTGCATTTCCTTCCATACAGATAAGGCTGAAGTTTCAGCTGTGCCCACACTATGGCTAGACATTCCTTTTCTACAGCTGCATACCATTGCTCCCTGGGTTGGAGCCTATGACTGAGATAAACAACTGCATACTCTTCCCCCTTTGAAGAAATCTGGCTAAGTACAGCCTCTACCCCATGGGTTGAAGCATCCACCTGCACAACAAATTATTTCCTGTAATCTGGACTGGCTAACACAAGGGGTCCTCCCAAAGCATTGTTACACTTCTGGAATTCCTACTCACATGCTGGGGTCAACACTACCTTATCTGGCCTGTTCTTCCTTGTCAGGTCTGTGAGGGGAGCAGCTATGGTACTATAACTAGGGACGAACTTTCCATAGTATCCTGCTGTCCCTAAACATGTTCTCACCTGCTAAAACCTCCAGCACCCTCTCTGTCCAACCAGTGCTTTGTGGCCCTGACCAAGTAGCTGACACACACAGACTCTTACACACACTCACACACAGACACACACACACACACACACACACACACACACACACACACACACACACACACACACACACACACACACACACTTTGAGAAGAGTTTATACAACCACACAGACACTCCTGAGAAAGGCTGGCACATGTTCTCCAGCTGTGCCCCCTTTTTCCCAGACTATACGGTAGTACCAGCTGCCACCACCCACTAATATTTATCAGCTACTCAAAGGCCGGCTATGCCTGAATGGCTTCCACTTTGTCAGGTTCTGGTCTTATCTTCCCACTCCTCCCTCTATGTCCTAGGTAGGAGACTTCTGCCATACCCACCTGCCATTTGCTCTGCTAAATGGTCATCCCTGCCCTTTGTAGTCTGCTTAGCACCTCCCTGACATGCCGAAGGTGCTTTGCCCAGGAATGGCTGTAGATGGCTATATCATCTAGGTAAGCAAGGGCAAACCATGCTGCCCCTGCTAGGATATGATCTACCAGCCTCTGGAAAGTTGCTGAGGCATTCTTCATCCCAAAGGGCATCTTTGTGAACTCATACATGCCAAAAGGAGTCACAAAGGCTGACTTCTCTCTAGCACTGGAAGTCAAGGGCACCTGACAGTAACCCTTGGTAAGATCGATGGTGATAAGATACTTAGCCTCATCCAGCTGCTCTAGGGCCTCATCTGTCCTAGGCATGGGGTAAGCATCTGACTCTGTGTGATTATTTAATTTCCTGTAGTCCACACAGAACCTTATGCTGCCATCCTTCTTTGGCACCAGCACCACTGGGTAGGTCCAGGGACTGTTGGACTCTTGAATTACCCCTAGTTACAACATCTACTGTACCTCCTCCCTCAGAGTCTATTTGACTCTCTCAGGCACTCTATAAGGGCCTGCCTGATAGGCCGTTGGGGTCTTGTATCCATCTGGTGCTGCCCCAGGTGGGTGCACCCTGGTTTCCCAGTGAACATGTTCCCAAATTCCTGCAACACTACTTGGATTTCTCGAACCTGGGTAGGAGATAGCTGCTGGGACTTTGCTACCCCTTCAACTGAGGTGTCAGCCTGAGCCTCACTGAGATCAGTCAGCAGATATCCCTCAGACTCCTCCTGCAATCTACTGCAAATGCTCAGCACAAGGGTCTCCCTATCATGGTAAGGTTTCATCGTGTTAACATTGTACAATTTGTGCCGCTCCCTTCTGCCTAGCAGTACCACCATGTAGTTAACATTCTTATGACCTTGTAGGATCCCTACCAAGCTGCCTGCAGCTTGTTGTGTCTGACAGGAATGAAAACCATTATCTGCTGTCCCACAGCATACACTCTAGCTCAAGCATTCCTGTCATACCACACCTTTTTCTGTTGTTGGTCTTCTGCCAGGCTCTCCTGGGCCAAGCCCATGAGTTCCCTGAGTCTTGTCCTGAGGTTTAGGATGTATGCCACAACACACTCCTTGTGGGACTCGCACTCACATTCCCACTCATCTGTAATTAAATCTAGAGTTCCCCTCACCCTATGCCCATACAGCAACTCAAAGGGTGAAAAAACTGTGGATTCCTGGGGATCCTCTCTGTAAGCAAACAACAGATGGGGTAAATATTTGTCCCACTCCCTCTAAAACTGACCTGCAAATGCCCGTGGCATGGACTTGATTGTAGAGTTTAACCTCTCAACAAAACCATTAGTCTGGGAATGGGAGGGGGTGGCCTTCATGTGCTTCACCCCACAGGACTTCCACAGACAAGCCAGCAGGTCTGACAAAAAATTGGCACCTCTGTCAGTCAGTATTTCTTTTGGGAAACCTACCTTGCTGAAAATCTCTAACAATGCATTTGCCACCTTCTCTGCCTCAGTAAAAGACAAAGCCACTGCCTCAGGGTATTGTATAGCATAATCCACTACCACTAGGATATACTTTTTCCCTGTGGAAATCGGGGTACTTAGAGGACCCACAATATTGATAGCTACCCTCTAAAATGGCTCCTCAATCACAGGCAAAGTCATCAAAGGAGCTCTCACCTTGTCTCCTGCTTTGTTCTACCTTTTGTCACTGCTCACAGGTCCTGCAGTTTCCTGTTACATCTCTGGAAATTCCAGGCCAATAGAAGTTCTGCATAATATGCCTCATTGTATGTTTTATGCCCATATGACATGCAAAGGGAATATTATGGGCTACGGCTAGGAGGGCCAGATGGTAGGCTCTAGGCACTACCAACTGCTGTTCTCTCTCACCTTCTAGCCCTCTCTCAGGGGTCCACTCTCTGTGCAGTAATTCTTTTGTCCCAGCACACAGATTCCCCCTTTCCTTGAGAAGCAGGTGCCTCCCTAGCTACTTGCCTCAGGCCTTGCAATGTAGGGTCTGAGAGTTGAGCCTGTCTCAACTCTCTCCTTGTAACCCTTCCTAGCTCCCTTTCCACAGGACATCTGGCATCTTCTGATGGTGGTGCCTCACTGTCAGCCTGGGTGCTACTTCTCACCTCTACCTTTACAGTCACTCTGTCCAAGGGACCATCAGTACCCCCAAGCAGCTGTGGCTCACCTTCAGTCTCACTGCTACAGGGTAGCTCCCTCCCTGAAGTAACCACCTCACCAGCCCTGGCTGCAAGTATTCAGTCTGTCTGGGACTACTCCAGACTATCAGACTTACCTGCTTGTCTTCAGGCCTGACTGCATATAACTATACAAACACATGGTACTGCTTCATCCAAATCCTTCAGTATCAGGACAGCTGCAGGATGGTAGGTTGGTACCCTTGTTGTGTCAAAACAACCTACTGTTGGCATTTTGTCTTTCTCACTTACTGGCTCTCTCACCTTTTATTCCCCCACCTTGCCTCTGTGGGCACCTGTATGCCACATTGCCCCACTGGTTGCATTGAAAACATTTAACCCTAGCTCCTGGATGTGTTCCTGGACTAGTGGCTTCCCCTGCTACTGGCAAATTCTGTTGGGGCAGTCTGTGCTGCCCACCATGGGTTCCTTTACACCCATGAGCAGTACTGGGGGGTCTCTTTCCTGTGCATGGCTACCCTGCTTGCCATGTATAGGTCTCCCTTCTTCCCCAACTCATCTGAAGTGGCACATTGTCTGTCAGCTAACCAGATCTTCATGTCCTCAGGCAAAGAGCTAAGGGCTTGTTCCCTCACCAAAAGGTCTGCCAGCCCTTCAAAAGTGGTGACCTGATATCCACTCACCCACTCATGGAAATAAGTGATCAGTTCAACAACATATTCACACACACTTTCATTTGCCTTGCGTCTATGCTCACAAAATGTTTTCCTATACATTTCAGATGTTAGCTTAAACAATTCTAACAAGTGATTTTTAACAGCAGTATAAGCAAAACATGCAAAGTCAGAGATTTTTGACAAAACAGTTACAGCTTTACCATGGAGTAAGGGGGTCAGGAACTGTACCTAGAGCCTTTGGTCAACACCATACTGTTTGCATACCATTTCAAACATATGAATGAAACTATCAAAATTATCCCACTCTTTAAATTGCGGAAGACATTTACTGACCTTTTATGCTTCTGGGGTCCAGTTACTCCCTTCCCCATTACCTCCATGACTCTGGTGAAGAGTCAGCATTTCCCTCTCATGCTTCCTCTGCTGCTCCTTTTCCTCAAATTCCAGGTGTAGCAGTTTCTCATTCTCCTCAGCCTGTAGAACCTCAGTCTCTCAGCTGCTTCTGTCTCCAAACACCTGGCCTCCAACTCAAGTCTCTTTAGCTCCAGATGGATTTTAAGTCCTCTGCAGAAAGGTTGAGCTGTCCATTCTCCGAGGGTATTATATCTCCTCTGCCAGTTTGATTGTCCTCCTGGTTGCTATTTTCTGATGCAGCTGTAACCAAGGCTGCAATCAGGTCTGCCTTAATCAGATTTCCATGCACCAGTCCCCTAGCCTGGCACATCTCTGCCAGCTGGCTCCTTGTCAGCTTTCCATACTCCTCTGCTGACATGCTGCCTGCTCACCCTGACTAACTAAGTAACAAAAGAAATAAAACAATTGTGATCTGAACTCTTGAGTATTCACTGCATCACTGATTTAGAGTACAAAACACATTCAAAGCTCACTGTACACCAGCTTCAGGGATTCACTCTATGCACACCACAAGCCAATTAGTATTTGCCAACTAATTAATATGTGGTGTGGATATCCCACCACTGCCACCAATTAATATGTGATGCTCGTGCCCTGGCCCACAATCAAGGAGCCTCAATCCTCACAACTAACACCAGTGAGGAGCGTCTCATATGTAGGAAAGGATAACAAATACACACAGTAAAGAACAATTTCCCTTAACATCCCACAGAGATCACACTCAGTCTGGGACTGGTCGCTCCCTTGCTCTCCAGGTCCCCAATAATACTTCCCACTGGCACAGCTATAGGTCCAGAACCCAGCCTAATGGGCAAGCTTAAACCTCCAGCACCTTCTCTGTCCAACCGGTGTTTCATGTCCCTGCCCAAGTAGCTGACACACACACACACACACACACACACACACACACACACACACACACACACACACACACACACACACTCATTGAGAAGAGTTTATACAATCACACACACTCCTGGGGAAGGCTGGCAAGGTTATCCAGCTGTGCCCCCTTTTTCCCAGACTATACAGTAGTACCAGCTCCCACCACCCACTAATATTTATCAGCTACTCAAAGGCCCTTAAAAGGGTGTCCAGTTATTACTGTGCAATATTATTATCCAATTGGTAGTATAGCCCAGGGCTAAAGCTATGGGAGTCGCTTTGTACAATTTTACCAAAGCCATGCAAGTACTCTAAAGAGCTTAAATTATCTCTTCAAAAACATCCACAGTTGAAAGGGTTTAAAATATTTAATAACAAATAGTCAAAACACAAGACAATACTTTTATAACACAGTGCTAGTCAAGAGTTCAGAGATCACAGAGAAATACTTAAAATAATTCAGTAGTACAGTTCTGACATCACAGAAAAACACTTAGTCTAATCATTCTAATTTCTAGCTATTTCTAAGAGAAAACACAAGTCTAAGATAAACGTACATATAGAGCAAGACAGTGATGGGCAGTTGAATGGTCAAGACAAACATGCTCCATGCTCTCTGATTCTCTCTCCTTTTAAAAACACATTCCTGGTTCACATTACATCACTCTTCACACTTTCCTGGGTTCCCAGGCTAACAGAAACTACATTTACATTCTTCACCTCTGGGCAGAAACCAGAGCAATAAAGGACATTTATGCATTCAAATTCTGGCCATTAACTCTGGCCTTAAAACAATAGGCAGGATGCCTCACTCTAGACTTACTGGCTCCAAATTTTAACATCAAAGGGTCACAGCATACTTTACTTGGTCAGTAGAGTGCACTGTTGTTACATTTTTTTCAGTTCCACGTGTAACACTTATTTTTGCCATTTAAGACAAAATGCCTGTGGTTTACATTAATATTTACAGATGACAGAATTATCTCCAAAATTCTATTGGGTTAGGCTGGCAGCCTTCACCTATCTTCACCCAATCTTCACATTGGCCATATACATAAAACTAAAACAGTTGCTTAACACAGTTTGTTCAAAATTATTGCTAACCACACATACAACATGGCTGAAGTCTCATACACCACACCACACCAATGAACTGGTCATTCAGTTGCTGCATCAACTGAATGACCAGTACAAACTTTACTAAGAAATGTTGTTTTACTTCAAGATTACATATAAAATCTGACATGTTTGTACAGAAAAGGAAATGCAAACTTCCATGAATTACTACATTTCTGTGTTTATGAATTAGTTATACTTAAACACAGTGTCACATTTATTTTGAAAACAACATTCGACCCACACAGTTATCCAGACTGATAGGGAATATTGTCACAGTATTGTACTATTTCATACAGCTAAGCCTGTGTAAGAGAAAAGACAAAAGAAAAAAAGTAGTTGTTGTTTAGACAAGAATAATGACATATATAAGAAGAGCAAATACAGATTAACAACAAGAATTGCCTTCTCTCTCTTTTAGTCATAGCTGATGAAGAAATTAACTAAATTGCCAGCAGCAACAGAAAAGAGTTGAAAGGCACCTTGCATCTTCTGGTAAGTATAGCTGAAGTCCAAGAGAATATTTTGTCTTACTAATTTGTAGTATGTATAAGAAGCATACAAAAAAGGATTTAAAATTATTATAGCATTGTAAAAATAAAACAGAAATATGTGCTGGTAGATCTGCTGTACTATTTTTGCAACTGTTTTCTGTATTGGTAATAAGACAATTATTTTTATAGCTTTGCAGATGAAATAAATGTATCATAAGCCATTACAGATCAAACTAATGTTATTTTTTTGGCCTGATTTCTTTGACTAATTACAAAGAGTATTTTTCATACTGTGTTGAATGTATTGCATGTACAAAACTTGTTAAATGCACACATCCCATCAATAAGTTAAAATCCCTTGCCATTTGAATTAATCACATCATATGATTCGTCCCAAGTACAAAAGCACATCCCAAATCATTACTCTCATCGTATGCATAAGCAGTTCCCGTACACAAATTTTACTTCAATAAAGATTTAAATTGTGTACAAAATGGCATATAAACAGTATTGTCTAGATTTATAGTACTTTTTCTTTTTTGTCTCTCTCCTCCTTCTTGTTCTTGATTATGCATTATTATGCATTTCTTTCTCCTTTATTTTTTTGTTTTTCTCTTAACTATTTTCTTTTTTTTTTATAGGTTCAAATCCCTCAGGAGCAGACCTGGTATGTACCTCCCAGGCTAGGGAAAGATCACCCTCTGCTCATCCGGGCATGTCCTCACAGAGTTGGAGTGAAGGCATGGGTCCTGCAGGCATTCTGGCACATGGCAGCCTAGCAAGCCTTACAGAATGCGGGCATTGGAGCTTGGTTGAGGACATACAACCTAAGGTAGGGGACAGGAGAATTAAGCCAGTCAAAGCATCTCTTCAAAATGTAGAAGACACCCTTTCCCAGTTGGCACCAACCACTACTACAACACAGGCCCCTACCCCTTCAACATTGGGGTCCTCTACTGTAACACCATCTGAGAGTCAATGTGTTTAAAGCTCTGTGGATTGGGATTCCAACCCTCACTTTCTCAGTCTTTCTTCCCTTATACTTTCTCCATCACCCGCTTCAATATTTCACACCCACAATATCCTCTCATAAAAAAACTGAAAAAATGGGGTGGGGCTATCCCCCAACAAAAACATTGTGCCCATCCTCTCCCACCTCCTCCAGCACAACCCCTTGATGATTCCCTTTTGTGTTCCCTTCTTTGTTTGTCTCCCTTTTTTCAACCTTTCCTATCCCCCTCTTTCTGTTCTTTAATGAAATCATCATGGTGTCCACAAAAAGGATACCTCTATATAAAAAAATGATAGACCCCTTTAAAAAAAGACAAAATACTTTTAAGTGCTGTGCAGTCCACAGCTTTCCTTAAATGTTTTAAGCATGACTGTACTCAACTACACTCGTCTGCATTAAGGGGGGGAAAAAGTTATATAAACTCTCACGCTTTTGTGAAGTAGTTCATAATATGCTGATCTTTACACAGCTTACTCTTCTGTGAGGAATGGGTGTGGCTATATTTATCATAAATGCCTGCGTATCCATGTAGCACCACTATTCGCAGATAACTGTAAGTCATTTGTGAAGCTCCGGACTATGAATAACAGTCACAATGAATGCAATGCAGCAGCATGGCACATTCTAAAGCCAATGAGTTGCTTATATATTTGTAGTAGTAGTATCATTTAGAACTGTGTTATATCTCTAAAAGATTTTTTACTTTCTTATTAAATTTTGTTAACAGATCTCAGTACTGAGTTAAAATCTATACTTCAGCTGAAAGCTTAGGAGCAAGATTAATAGAAAAGTTACATCTGAAATTTCAGAGTGTCACTTCACAATTTCTGGTAAGATTTTCTTTTTTGAATATTTCAAGGTCTTGAAATATTACTTTTAAAATATTTTAGATAATGGATTTGTTCTAATGTTAGAGCTATAGGGTATATCTAAGATGTTATGTGTGCTTAGTTTGGCTGTAATAAAAGGGAGTGTATGCAGCTATTGGGAGCTGAATCTACAGATAGCTGCAGTAGGTATGCTCTAAAATTCCAGTAACACATTATCAATATTGAAAAAACAAGCATGGTTTATGTCTTCATTTTGTTCATAAAATAGCACAAACTGCCATATTCACCTCTTTTCACATGTAGATATCATAGACAATATATAGAATGTGAGATGACATTTTGAATGTAAAGAGGTTATATAAACTGATCACAAATAAAGTTAGGGTGATTTTTTCCCCACAATAACTTTCCCTTACACCACACATTGCCATTGCCTCTGAAAATCTAATTTACATGGAGCCTACCTGAGCCTGGTCATCCAAAGAAGGACTGGAGTGTCTGTTTTTGATTTGGATTTATTACATGTAAGTATTATTATACTGATGTGCGTTTTTGCTGTTGCAGTGTTAATCTCTGACAACATCTAAGCTAATACTGCACTACTGCAGGAAATTCTGTACTACTATCAGTTATGGATACAAGGCAGATATAAACTATACTAATATTAGCACAGTTACTGATGGCATGTTTTGTGTTGTTAGATTGCTGTTTGCTACTAATTGCTGACACTTTATAAATCTGCATTGCATTGAAAAGCATTGGTTACATTGTCTGATACACTTTGCAACATGAGACAACTGATCTAATTCACTTCTTTGTAACTATCCACTTTAGAGATTTACAGTTACTGCACTGGGAACTGTGGAAACTATATGCAGTTATTGTTCTATAATTGCTATATTTAGATTTATTGAGTTAGAAAATCTGTTGCTTGTTGTCACTAGCCATTAGATAGACAGCAAATTATGCTGTTACTTTAGCTATTGATTCTTCAAGCTCACATCTGGTCATCGCTTTTATTGCTCTACATTTTCTAATGATTATTCCACTGTTATAGAAATCAAAGAAGTTGCTCTCATTTACTAAACTTGAAACTGTTGGGTAAGAATGTATGACTTAAATTTTTCACTTGTTTGTTACTGTCACGTTTAAAGTTTTGCACGTGTGAATACTACCATTGATACTTAGAGATGTGTACCTCTCCAGCTGCAGGCATCGAAAATAGGAACAAAGGCCCTTGGAAACAAGGAGCATCCAGCTAAAAATCTGGACATCTAAATAGCAAAGAAGTTCAATACCAAATAACACATACGTCTTTCGACTTCCTGTAGGAATGTGGAATACTACTCATAAACACACTTAAAAAACAGAATGACAAAAATGATGGAGAAATATAAGCACATTATCTGAGGCAGTGTGAAATCCGTAGGCTTTAGTGAACTCTATTACAAAATTCTACCACACAAAGTAATTTATTTTTGCTTCAGAAAAAAGGGATCTGTAAGATATATGTCCTCTTACTCTAAATTATTTTTGCTACTGGCATGTTGGCCATGTAATGTGCACAGCTTCAAAATTCAACTGCTAAGGGGGATTCAGAAAATTTTGTGTCGGGATAAATCAAGTCTGAAAATGGACATACCTCCAAAAATAGGGACATCCTAAATCAGGTGTGAAAAGAGGAATGTTCCTCCAAAATGCAGACAGTTAAGAAGTCTGTTATTTTGTTTATAGTCTATAATAGTCATATCTCATATTATTGTCATATACAGTCACATCCCAGTTTTATCATTTTAATTCTAATCTATTTCCCAGTTCTGTCTTACACCAAGGGTAGGTGTCAAGGGTTTGTTTTGATGTTGCTAAGCCTCATGATCTAGCAGCAGGTCATCAGGAGAACTACTTCTTTAATTAACTATTTCTTTAATTCTTATGTGAGAAACTCTGTCATCATAAAACTGATCTAAAGCTGTTTTAAATACTCTTAGATTGACAAAACCGTTAATTTTAATTGAAACTCTATTCCTTGCTCTTGTGATTCTAATACAAACGTGATCAATGATGCTTGATATGTTAAAGCTCTTCAAATACAGTAAACTATTGCTGTTTCTAGTCCCTTGTGATAACTTGTAGACCCCAGTTCTAATGTACATAATATCTTTTCATGTCTGGAAATTTTTATTCTATTTTTATATACATTAGATTGACTGAAACATTAATATGAATACTCTTTCCTTGTAAAATGTATTTTTATACATATCTTTTAGCATATCATTTCTCTACCTGCTCTAATTCATCCATGATACTGGCTGAAAAAACTCAAAAAGCAAATTGCATATTCTATTATTAGTCTTATCATAGTTTTAATTGTGAGAAAATAATATTTTCATTTTTTCATGTGATAGTCTATTAGTATATTCTAATAGCTGCATTCAGGTTTTTCCCAAAATGTGAGATAATTAACTTTAGTGCTCCTAGACTTTGCATTCTTGTGCCTTTGTTAATATGTTCTCATTACTTCCACAACATACCTCTCAACCTGGAAATATCAAAAAATCTGGACAAGGCTCATGAAAAATAGGTACAAATCTGTATGCTGAGTAACATACAATTTGCATAAATAATTACGTAACCCCATCCACTCAAGTGAAATTGTGAGAAACCAACTTTCAAAAGCAAACTGATGAACAGACAACCAAAATATGGCACCAGAGTCCCCCTGCAGCCTTTTCAATGCCCCATTACCTGGCTATTTCACCCTATTTACCATAAACACTAACATGCATACTACTTTACTTCTACAATGATTATTTGGATTTTATTTTTACATTTTATAGCACAATGCACAAACACTAATAGACATCTGCTAAACAAAACAATACTGTCTCACAATGAAAATAGACTTAGCATTAAAACGTCTCTGCCCTTGAAACTCACATTCATTGAAACAGCATTGAAACCCATACCACATCCAAAGAAAATGCATCTGGATGCCGGTGGTGGATAAAGATTACTTTTGGGCTGTTTTCAAATAATAGGCCCCTTGCTCTCAAAACAAGAATGTGTTCTTTGATAAACCTTCCTGACTTTATTAAATTATATTCCTTGTATAATACAGCACACTTGTTAGACTTAGAGAGCATTTTAAATTTATTGTTTGAACATTTTTCCAGTAGGCAATGAAACAAAATGCATGAACCAATAATGGCAAAACTGCCAAATTCAGAGCATTTCCATCATAAAAGTCTACTTACACACACACACACACACACACACACACACTCACACACACATGCACACACACACACGTTTTTATATATATATAAATAGAATGACAGTAGTTTAAGCCATGGGCGTCTTGCACAGCTTCTCAAACTTATTTTCTGTTTCAGTTTTTTGCTTGACTTACTCTGATTTGTGTTATCAGATCAACTCAATAGCTATAAATGCACAACAAAATAAACTAGGAGAACTGCATGTTTTTAGACTTCCAGTTTTTAGTCCAAGTACTGAAAGACCCTCTCCTACATTCATCCCGAAACATCAAAACTATCATTGTAATCCAGGTGCTGTTAACTGGCCACTCTTGTATCTCCACCGTCTGCAGTGGAAAAATTTGCGTTTTATCTTGAATGCTGGAAAATGTATTGTACTTGTTTAAAAGTATTTTTCTTATAATACAGCACAGAACATAATAATTCTGATTTTCTGTTCCTGAATTTGGGTTAACAATATTTTGTGCTCTTTCCACTGAGGCACAAAAGCCTTGTGCATGAATTTGTTTCACTTCTGTTGTATCTGTAGCTACACCCTTGACTTGTTGCACCCACCCCCTTTAAAAGTACAACAACGCAGTGCAGTATCAGCAATGCATTTACATAATGTGGGAGTAGAACCCACAACCTTCTATCAAAAGCAAGTATTTAACCTGTTATGCTATTAACAATGCAAGCAGATTCAGCATAAGCAACACTAAACTTCTATTCCCCTGAAGCTCTCAGCTCCTTGTAAAATCCACTCGACACTCAACTGTATCTCTCAACTTTGCAGCACAAGAAATCTGGAAAAAGCCACAATTTATTGGGGGGGGGGGATGAACGCTGAAAAACCAGGGACACATTTTAAACATTGCTTGTATAATTTTGGAAATTTCCTAGAATCAAATGTGTTACCACCATGCGTTTCACTGCCAAGCCTTGAACCCAGGACCCTGTGCACTACAGTCAGAGCAACATACCATTATGTCAAATTAGCAGTTGCCTAAAGGATAGGAAGACTGAAACTTAAATGGCTATCATTTAGTGAATTCAGTTCTCACTTCTCACCATAGATCTCAACCTCTTAGCACAAAAAAAACTGGACAAAGCCAATAATGGGGAATACAGAATTTAGTTCTCACTTTTTACCATATCTCTCAACCTGTTAGCACAAAAAAACCTGGACAAAGCCAAAAATGGGGGAAAACAGCCCCAGAAATAGGGACAAATTTCAAATACTGATATTATAAACTTAGAAAATTGCTAGAATAAAAGGTTTTGTGTTACCATTTCTTTTCTGAAGAATATGAAGTCTGAAATTCAAATGTCTGTCATTATTTAATGAATTCAATCCTTCACTGATTTGCCACTAAAATCCAGAAAACCACAGAACAAAAACACACACACACACACACACACACACACACACACACACACACACACACATCTTCTAAGCATATGTGCACACGCACACCCACCCACACACACACACACACACACACACACACACACACACACACACACACACACACACACACGTGCACACGCTTGTGTTCTAAGCAGATGTGCATGCACACACATACACACACACACACACACTGTTACTATGCACACACACACACGTCTTCTAAGCAGATGCTCACAAATGCGGACACACACACACACACACACACACACACACACACACACACACACACACACACACACACATCTTCTAAGCAGATGCACACACACATGTCTTCTAACCAGATGCGCACACACACACACACACACACACACACACACACACACACACACACACACACACACACACATGTCTTCTAAGCAGATGCACACACGTCTTCTAAGCAGATGCACACAAACACACACACACACACATACACACACACATCTTCTAAGCAAATGCGCAGACATGCACACACACTCATGTCATCTAATCAGATGCACACAGACACACGCACACACACACACAGACACACACACACACACACACACACACACACACACACACACACACACACATGTCTTCTAAGCAGATGGAAGCAGCAAATACCAGGACTTTTAGCATGACGTCTCCACAGGCAGGAGATACCTCCTCTCAGCATAACGTTCCCTCAGGTAGCAGATGTCTCCTCTCAGCATAACATTCCTGCCTGGACTTGTACGCATGAGCTAGCTAGGCAGTTAGCTCAATTCTGACAGGCTGGCAGGCTGTTTCATGCCAGAACAAACAAATTTAAAATAAACTTCCAGGAAATTCAGAAATTAAGGGGTGCCACTCGGGAATCATGGCACCCCATTATTTGGACACCAAAATTCAGTAATAACTGAGTAATTTGGGATGGTTGGAGGTATGTGCAACAGTGATGATAGTTACTGTATGTAGCAAGATACATTCTTTTGCATTGAACTCTATGTTATTAACAGCTACCCATTCATGCAAAGAATCCAAGTATGTTTGGAACTTCTCTTTTATCTTTTAATAATGACACATGCTTTTTTGTATCTTCTATCAACTCTTTTATCCAACATATGTCCACAATTTGTCTTGGTTCAATTTGTCCAAGTATTTTAAGTTTCTAATGCAATGGCAGGTGTGGATCCTATTCTAAGTCAGTTACAATTACAGTTCATGAAATTAGTTTTGTTTCAGTCTTTGATGTTAGTCAAAAGTGCTCTTCTCAGTACCTGCATTGTACCCACAATTTCTTCCTTCTGTAATTCATGCGAGGTTACATGTATTGGGAGGATATCTAAGTACAACTGTAAATTATTTTTTATTAGACCCGTTATTCCTACTTAGAGTAAACTTTCACTTAACCAAAACTCAAGCAACCAGTACTCTCAAGCAACTGGCAAAAAATATTGAAGAGATACATTACAATTTTTTCTGTTTCCTCTGCAGAAACATACCTATTTTTAGAGTTTTAAAGTTTTAAAAAGGAAGATAGGAACAAATTCCCTCTCTCCGCAGCCTGAGAACAAGTTAAACTAAACAAATAGTATAGGGTAGAGTATTAATCAGGCCTATTTGAAATAGTGGCCCTCAAGCAACCAAAAACTACAGTTATCCAGCACCTACCAATCCCGATGGGTGCCAGTTAACTGAGAGTTTACTGTATTAGAACAGTCTGGGTATCTTTCTTCTACATACCTCATGTTTTTGCCTGCAAATCCTAGTATTTTATGAATTTGTGTCTCTCTCTGTACTTAAGGCACTGTAATCAGCGGGTGTAGCAATTTCAATGATCGATGTTACTTTTGTAGTTTTTTCATGGACTACTATACTTGTATTATTCACATTTGTTTTTTGAACTGTTGGCAATGGGTGATCCCATGTGATATAGACTTCATCATTCTCTATAATGCTTTATGGTTCATATTTTCAATGCTTCATGGCTACTTCTATACTGTAATGTTTGCACAATCCCCAGTGCAACAGTCTTCCCACATTATTGTGCCTTTCAGTATACAGGCCCTCTGTCATGAGTGCATCACACCCTGCAACAAGATGTGTGACTTAGTCCTGACAAGTGTCTGTTCGTCCCACCATTTCCCTGGACTTTGTACACCAATGTGTATATACCCACTGCCCTGGGCTGCCATTATTCTTTTCTTTTTTTCTTCTTGTTTTGATTCCCCTCTCCTTAACCATTTCTGCATCAAACTTGGTCAATATGAGGTTATTCAGGAGATCTCTGTACTTGCACTATATTTATGGTTTTTCCAGTTTTCTTTCCTTCTCATCTGATAATTTTGTTTATGTTCTTTCTGTTTTTTTTTTTTTTGGGCATATTAGGTTGCTGCCTGATTTTTGTCTATTTTTATCTTATTTTTGTCTGTTTTTGGTTTAATTTCCATTCTTGCTCGATACCCAAATGCTTCTGCTCTGCTAAGCAAAGATGTCATCTTAGACTTCTTCTCCTCATGTTTTAAAACTTTCAGTGTTTGGATTTGGTAAAATCAGCAGATATGTATATAGTTGCATGATTACCGCTCAATATATGTAATCAATTTTGAGGAGGCCCATACATCCATCAAAGCAAGGAATATATAATCTTTGAATACACTTATTTTTATATATCATTCAATAAAACTGAAGCATTTTTCTTGTTTTCTTGTTGAATTGATCTAATTATTTTTTTGGATCCAGTCAATTACCTCAAAATTGTAAGTTAGAACAGGAAGAACTAATTGATTTATAGCTTGGACTTTATTCATTGATGTCAAAGAAGTTTTCAATATTAGACTTCTGAAATATTCTCTTTTGTTCATGTTTTATCATCAATCCTTCATCTATTCTCAGACATACCCACACATGCACACACACACACACACACACACACACACACACACATATATATATCTATATCTATCTATCTATCTATATATATATATATATATATATATATATATATATATATATATATATATGGGTTCCGTTCAGAAGCTCGAAATACTGAAATCTCAAATTTCAGTATTTCGAGCCCAAGAAGTTGAATCCACATAACAGCGATAGTTTAGAAGCGCAAAATTCAAAACCTTGAATACCAGAGGTTTTGAATTTCGCGCTTCTAAAGTTCCGCTATGGTCATGTATTCAGGTAAGTGTGTGTGTGTGTGTGTGTGTGTGTGTGTGTGTGTGTGTGTGTGTGTGTGTGTGTGTGTGTGTGTGTGTGTGTTTTAAGGGGTTTGGGTAGGGGCTATGGTGTGTGCCAGTGTGTTTTGTTGCTGTGATGTGTGTGTGCGAAGAGAAAATAGCCTGTGTGATGGTGTTTTCTGTGTGTTTCTATGCAGTGTGACCTTGGAGTGAGAATATTTAAGTAGAGGAGGTGTGGGGGGCAGGGGGGCTTGCCCTCCTGCTTTCATGTAGTAGAGTGATTGTGTGTGTTTGTGTGGTGGATGGTGTATGTGTGTGTGTGTGTGTGTGTGTGTGTGTGTGTGTGTGTGTGTGTGTGTGTGTGTGTGTAGTAAAACTACGAAATTCAAAACTTCCGATATTCGAGGTTTTGAATTTTGCAGTTTTTTGTTTTTGTTGTTTTGTGGATTACACTTCTTGGGCTCGCGATACTGAAATTTGAGATTTCAGTATTTCGAGCTTCTGAAGTGAATCTATATATATATATATATATATATGTATATATATATATATATATATATATATAAATATATATATATATATATATATCATATATACCATATAATTGAAGTTTTAGAACTTCAAAATTCTAAACAGAGATCCACTGTAGTGCGATCTCGGAGTTGGTATATTTAAATAGCGAGGGGTGTAGGGGTTACAGAGGGGCTTGCCCCCCCCTGCAAAAACATTGAGGAACATGTTCTTGTGTTCCTTTTAGATTTATTTCAGAGTTTCAAAGTTCTAAAACTTTGATCATATGGTCTCGACCATATGAAATTCGAAGTTTTGGGAATTCAAAATTCTGAAGTGATTCTCTCTCTCTCTCTCTCTCTCTATATATATATATATATATATATATATATATATATATATCTTCCCTCCTGCTCAAGTTCCTTCATTCCTTCATATCACATTTCAGTAGGAAATTGAAATTTTCTTGGTGCTGTAGCTTTCCTGTTTTAAATGTAGCTTTTACACATTTATTGAGACCAAATGTCATTCTTCTATCATCTGAGAAAGTGTTAGTCATTTATAGTTGTGCTTTCAACTCTTCATCCAAAAAAAAGTTGATGAGATGTTTTTAAACAAGGCTGATTTCTGGGAGACAAATTGTAATCATAGCCTAATCTGTTAAGTAAACAGCTTAATGGGTTAAGGGCAAGACAAAAGAGCAGTGGTAACAAAGAATAACCCCAGAATATCCCTCTTTGAATTTTTATCCCCGTGAAAATAATTTACTCTTTGTCATGGGTCAACTGCAAACTGGTTTGCTACTGTTTTCACACATCTGTTAGCATTCCTTGATCCATGAATGTGGGATGCTGTCAAATGGTTTTTGTAATCTAAACATGCCATACTTAGATTATTCCCCTTTTTACAATTCTTGGTTGTGGCTTTATTTAGCTTTAAATGATAATTGATTCCACACAACTTTATTTTGTTACCTTTTTGTTCAATTGCCATAATAGAATTTTTTCTAAATGACTATAAATTCTGCCCACATTTCCAGCATGTAATTTGTATATTGTTGGAAGGCAAGCTATTGGTCAACAGTTCTTAGGATGGCATGATGGTTTAGGTGTTTACCTTACAGACCCAAGGTGTAGCATTTGATCCTCACCCACAAAGGTGATTTGTCTAGTACTAATTAATGAACCTATAACAAACAGTACTGTTTTTGCTATTGTTAACCAGGTTAGTGTCTGTTTAGGATGCATATATAAGTAATTCTTATTTAAGACTAAAATTTCAGTCAAGATGTTAATACCATTAGCTGAAGTTAGGTACTGGCTGTTACTTTTAAACCATTTTTTATCCTCTACATTAGAACCCATAGGGCAGGATTCACGAAGCCTCCGTGTAAGAGTTATAACTCATACACGGAGGCTGCAGTTAAACGGAGTGATGTCAGCATGCTCTGCATATTCATGAGAGCATGCTGAATCACACCTAAGGCTAACACAGTCTGTGAAAGACAGTAGGGGGCGTCTCCGTAGGCCGAGCCCTGTAAGCGGACACGCCCCCAGAAGAGAAAAAGTGCCCAAAGTAAACACCCACGACAGAGTCCATGGAAATGTGAATAAACACAACACAACACATGCCCCCACAGACTACGAACATAAAATGTACAAATGAACATCTCATAATTTTTTTTTAAATTGTAAAGATGTTTGCCCGTGAGTGCGCTCGTTTGCGCGGGTGTGCCCGTAGCGCAGCCACAGTTAGCAGTCAGTGGGAAAGCATATAAGAACTAAATATGCAAAGTAAGCCAAAAAGCAATAGCGGAGCGGTAGAGATGTCAGCTGAAGAGCAGGCATTCATGGTTCGAGCCCCCACAACATCAATTTTTATTTTTAGTAAAATAAGCACGAAACAAGTTCCTGACAAATATGTACACATATAAAATTATATTTTATGTAAAATGTAATGAAATAGTCCATTTATTTTGAAGAAATGTGAGATAACAAAACAATAAAAAATGCGAGATGTGCCTATAGCTGAGCTACAGTTTAACAGGGTGAGTGCATCTGCCCGTAGGTGAGCAGTGGTTTAACTGGTGCAAAATGAGGGCCCGTAGGTGAGCAGTGGTTTAACATGCTGAAACTATGTGCCCCTAGCTGATCTGAGCGTAATATGCGTGCTGATAGCCAAATGAGGCTTAAAGCAGCGTACCCCGTTTGCACGGAGCTGCGCACCGTGCAAACAAGCTAACCGACTGGCAACGTTGAGCAAGCCGTATCAAAACTGCCTTTACACAGACACACCCCTCAGCTTGTCTAGATAGTCATAAAAAATAAAAAGTAGTGGCCAGGTTCGAACCCAGGATACTATACACCATAGTCAAGGTACTGAACCACTAAGCCATGACAGCAATACCTAGAAATGCAATAATAGCAAATATATATGAATGAATACATACTGGAGCATGACAATGCAGGTTTAGTGAAGTTGATACAATTCCAAAAAGGCCAATCACAGATATGTGCGGGAAAAACGGACTATATAAGCCCCATAGGCGGGAATACACAGCATAAACGATTGTAGAACTGACTTGCAGCCAGAATGACAGGAGTAGGTGAGGGTAGTTGCTTTCGAGCACAGAGGTGGGGTGTTGAGGAGTCCAGGTACATGGTCTGGCTCCTAGTCCACAATCATGAGGCCCAACTCATGCAGGGCCAGGTCCTGTGGGGAGCATATAGGGCTGAGGCGTGGGACCGGTTGGCTCATGATCTCACCAGTGCCACAAGGATTCCAAGGACTGGTGAGCAGGTCTGTCACCACCATGTGGACCTGAAGAGATGCAAGCAGGACCAATTGAACCTTTGGATCCAGGAGGCCCAGCAAATGCCCAATGCCCCACTACTGAGTAAGTTACATTTAATTATGTATGTAAGAAATTAAACTAGCTGATATTATGGAGATGTGTATTCCAATATTACTTCATTTATATTACAGCTGCAGGTGTCTGTTCTGTGAACCGCAGAGCCTATGGCAATAGGCTGGTGCGGTTGCACCACCAGGCAGGTCAGTAATCCACTACCAGTAACTGTAAAGAAATATAAAAGCATGACAGTCAGCAAAAGAGTGCAGTGTAGTCACTAAGAAATAAAATGTGCAAGCAACAGTGTGAAAGTGTTTGCAAGTATTGCTTGATTACAAAAGTGTGTTGCAGTCTGTAATCCAAACAGAAAAATGAAAATGTCTGACATAAATTCTGAAATAAAGATGCCCCACCTGTAAGAAAATAGTACACAACCTGCAGAAGGCTGAAAAGTACAGCTGCAGAAGATGATGAAATCACATGTGTGAAATATATCCCTGTTGAAATACTGAAACATGACAGAAGTGAGACTGCTGGAAAGGATTGTAATAACTACAGGTAAAACATGTCAATAAAGCCTAGAAGTAAGTAGCATCCTGAATAGTAAAATGAAAACAAGTGAGAGAGTGTGAGAAAGTGTCATGAATCCAGCAATACAGTAGTAATAACCCCTGAATAAAGTATACTGCAGTCAGTACAGAATGAAATGCATGTGAGAATCAAAACCAAACAGCGAAATCTGTTCAAAGTGTTGCTGCATCTGGAATGTGTATCCCAAAATCTGGATATGTTGCTCTCACTCTGCAATATGCAGATAGTATGAATGTCTGATATACCAAACATCCACACCTGTCTATAGCTATATAAAGCAAATGTAGCAGGATGATGTAGCTGAACAAAGCTAGATATGAATGTGTATGAAGAACAATAAAATGTATATTGATGTTGCAGTAACAGTGCTATCACCAAGTTGAAGTAGTTATCATATAGGAAAGTGTAGTTAGAGCAGTAGTGTGTATATATGTGCAGCTATTAGAAATGTACAGCATATGTATTGGTATTCGAAGGTGTTAATTTTATTTTCTTCACCCCACCCTATAACCACATATAACCCATTCCACGTGAAAATGGTATGTCCAATCACAATTAACACCCCTGGACATTTGTCCTGTTGGGTCATATATATTTGCATGTCCGTTGATGCATCTGCCCTGTTCATTCATCCAAACCTGATGGCCTGTTGCCATCAATCAACCCTGCATGTTGTTGGACTGTGTATTGCTGTTCAAATTATGCATGTGTTATGCTCGCTGTTCAATGGTGTGAATATATGGGTGTTTGGTTAATGGGAATACTAATGCATGATGTTACAACTAATTGTGAATGGTATTATATGTCACTAACCCAAACTGTCATGACATAATGCAAAACATAGGACGACAGGGAAGGCGGGTTCCAGCAGACCCACCTCTCCCACTTCAGCTGGTGAGTGCACCTGGCACTAGTGCCCAGTCTGGACACTCCTCCGGTGGCCCTGTGCCACCTGCGGGTGGAAGCGCTGCAGGGGATGGGGCTCGTCCCCCCTCTGCAAGTGTGGCCGGAGGAGAACCACCACTCACCCTCCATAGCGTCCGGACTGTGGTGCATAGGGAGATCCGGGACTCTGTTCTCGAGCCCCTACGCCAGCTTGAGGCACAGGTGGCACAACTTATGGGCATGCCTGTTGCCCGGCCTACACAGCCCCCAGCACAGCCCCGTCCTGGGCAGTGAAGGAACAGTGGCAATGCCTATGGGTGGGGATATCAGTTCCACTGTTGCCATCTGTGGGCTCATGGGCTCCGGATATCCAAACCTCCATCCATGTCAATTGTGTAACCCCCCCCACACATGTCATACACCGCCCCTGTATGCATCTTGTTTGTCTTGTCTGTTTACCTACCCAACCTACCTCCCCAGCTATACCGACTTCCTTCACCTGACATACCACTCTCACCTGAAAAAAAAAAAAAGAAAAAAGGGCAGTCTGTACCCACAAAAAAATTATGCCCCATACATAGCTGCCCATTCCGCACACATGTCTGCTGGACATGGAAACTATCAATTACAATTGGCTGTACAACAAGTATTATTGTTGTCCTGACACCTCTCTCAGGGGTGGAAGGTTTCAAATGTCACACCAAATTACATACATATGCACAGCTGTTGCTGATGAAGAAATGGGCAGCTATGGGCCTTATCTACATCCCGCCTGCAAATCCCAAGCTTGTTTCCCTACTGTCTTACCCTCTTTGTGACCCCTTTTTCACCACTTTCCTGTCTCCCCATTTTCATTTCTTTCAAAGAAAATAGCGCAGGTGTGCGCCAGAGTAAGCACTGTTAAGCAGTTGTAAGTGGGTGTGCGCATGTGTGTGTGGAGCTAACTGCCAGTGCGCATGCGTGAGCTCCGCGCAAACCAGTGCTAACCTGGTTACAACTGCTTAAAAGTGCCTTAGTCACTTTGACAGGTCCTGTAGTCAGTTCAAAAGCAAAATAAAATCCCACTGTCAGTCCCTAACTCAGGACCTTGGAAACAGTAGTCTGTATGACCTACCACTAAGCCATGACTGTTATACAAGAAATAAATATAACATGTAATAGTAGGGATAAATGTAAAGGGAATATAGGAAGTGTAGTACACAAAGCATGTCATTTAGAATTACTGTCAAAACAACTGGATTCCCATAATAGTAGTGTGTGAACAGAAACAGCCATGCTAGTTGGTAGCTTGTAGGTAATAATGTCAGTTAATGTACTTATATAAATGTATGTATATTTACATATTTATATATATATATATATATATATATATATATATATATATATATATATATATAGTTGTAGGTGTCATTGTGCATACACACTTACTACAGGGAACAGGAGAGAGGAATGGAGAAATGTGAATCTACAACACAGCCTGAATCATGAGAGAGATACTAACCTTTACACTCACAGAACAGTGTCCACAGCATACCAGCATGGTCCCCGCCCTTACAATCTGAAAGGGCAACGCCTATCTCACATACCCTTTTATAGCACTGTCCTGAAATCCCAGTGAGAACTGCAATCAGTATACAACTGGCTGCATGCAATTAGCAAATGCTGGCTTACAATTGGTGCAGAGGCCATCACATGGACCTATGCAGATACCTACAAAAGCATCCTGTACTAACACTCCACACATGCAATACATTCATTGCACTGTCTGGAAGCAGACAGAGGGAAAGAGACAAACCGAGACAGAGAGAAAAAAAAAAAAAAACACACGCTACACACTGTGACTCTAAGCTGTCAGCAGTGACAGTAGCAGCAGGAAGCAGAAGCAGTGGTAACGCAACCAGCTGTGACAAACACAGGTAATGCAAAGTAGCAGGTTAATAGTCTGCATACTGTGAACCCTCCAAATGTGTCATAGGTCTGTATCTATAGGTATGTCCATGTGATATGTTGTGTGTACGTAGTTCCACCAAAAGGGGATAACTATACATTACATGTCAATCAGTGTTAGGCCATGATCCTGGCAGCAGTCGTCTGTGCATTGCCCTCAGCAATGGCTGTAGTGACTGTTTTGAAAGGTCAGTCAGGTTCAAAAGGCAGGATCAGCCCATCACAAAGGCAAACTGGCTGGGAACAAGTGTCTGCAGGTACCCAATATCGCTGCATATGCATCCCATACTGAATAATTCCATAGCTTAGCAGACCAGGCCAGTTATGCATATGATGTGGTAGTTCCCAGGGTCAGTAGAGGTGCCTCCTTAGTGGTGTGGGACCACTGTTGCTGTATGCCAGTGTCCAGGTACATATCCTGTAGTACGGCCAAGATTAATTATCAGTCTTATATGCAGTTGTATGTCCTCTTGGAGTGCATGTAGCACACATCCAGGGATACCATCAGGTCACAGTGATGCTGTGTGTTCGGCTTTGCTGAGGGCGGCCCTCACCTGGACATGTGAGATGATAGGGAGTTTACATACAGCTGTGATAAGTATTTCAACTGGTGGGGGAGAAGGAGGGGGGATACGTGCACTGAACCTGTCTGCAAGAATGTTGCCAATATCTGTGTGTTTGGTGAATGTTAAGTAGGTGTGTAATAATGCAGAGCATATCTGAGGCATTTGTTCCATATGTGTAACATAACTGAAGAAGGCCTTGTGGTTATCCATAGAGTTTGTGGCCATTTCCCTTCCAGAGTAGGCCGTGGCCGTTGTTATGAGAGACTGTAGCATAGTACCAGTGCTGACCACAGATGCCTTCCCTTAATGTGAATCTGCTCTGTCCTGCAGTAGCCTCCTGCTATTGTTATACAATCTGCCTCTGTCTGGGGTCCACCGGACAGGATGCCTAACCTTTGTGCATAGGGTCTGGGTTAGAAATGTGTGTGCAAGTTCCATGCAATCTGTGGGATGTCCATGGTAAGCATTTGCAAAGGGGTCAGCAGTGTGGGTTGTGGCTTCCACTGGCCCAGTGTGCTGCATGGATACCATCTCAGTCCTAACAAGTGAATAACTGTCTAATCACATACATATCAAAGTAGTCTACTGTGCTGGTGGTGGTGGTGGGATATGTATATCCAGGCCGAGTAACTTGTGTCCACATCACACTAGTGGATGGTGTCCCACATACAGTACCTTGGGATGAACCCCCAGAGTAAGGTTGTGCATTGGACCTGTCAGTGTGTGCTGACCGATGGGGCATGCTACTATGTTGTGTGGAATGTGGCAGGTATTGTTGCACAGGTGTTGGCTGAGCACTGATATCTGGCCATGTACTTGTGTATCCACCATGAGACACACACATGCAACATATGGGAGTAGTAGTATATCACTACACATGAGTATCATGTAAAGTATGTGTGCATATATTGCTGACATAGTCTGCTGATATCCTGTTTGTGTTCTCTTCCAGGGAGATGGCGCGTCAGCATAATCCCGCCTACTCTGCAGCGGAAGATGAGGAGATACACCAGAGCCTGGTGCGGGAGTATGACATACTGTTTTCCCGCACCAGCCAGAATCAGCAGCAGAGGGCTGCACTGTGGCAAGACCTTGTCCGTAGGGTAAATGACATTGGCACGCATAATAGGACATATGAGCAGGTACGACATCACTGCAGTGATTTAATCAGAAATGTCCGTCAGCGTGCGTCGGATATCCACAGGCAACAGGTTGCCACAGGAGGTGGGGTGGCCACACCCCCCCTCACCAGAGTGGAGGGGCTACTCCTAAGTGTTGTGGCTCCAGCCCCAGAACAGCAACAGCAATACACCTGCATCATGATGGAGGCTGGATCTACACAGCAGCACGACATGGAGCATGCAGGTAATATGCCATATGTACACTTGACTGTTCTGTACACTGTCAGTTTATGCATGTGTAACGTGTGTCCGTGGTATGTAGCTGTCATCATAGTATGTAATTGTGCATGTGTGATATTGGCAATATCAGCAGCTGACGTGTGAAAGGCAACTGGTGTACTACTGCACTGTATCATATGCAGTATCAATGGCACAGCTGTGCCCACTGACATTAATCTCATCATTTCTGCAGGTCCCTCCGGGGTTACAGCAAGGCAGGCCATCCATGCTGGTCAGTGTGTTTAACAATACCTATAATAGTCCTGATAGTGCTAGTAACACTAGTGTAACTCAGTAGTGCTCTGTGTGTATACTGCGGGGTGTGCATGTGTGCAGGTGTGCCTGTGCCCATGTATGCATGTGTGCATGTGTGCATGTGTGCAGGTGTACCTGTGTCCAAGTGTGCATGTGTGCATGTGTGCCTGTGTCCACGTGTGCATGTGTGCATGTGTGCCTGTGTCCACGTGTGCATGTGTTCATATGTACATGTGTGCATGTGTCCACGTGTGCATGTGTACATGTGTGCAGGTGTCCATGTGTGCATGTGTCCATGTGTGCATGTGTGCATGTGTGCATGTGTCCACGTGTGCATGTGTCCACGTGTGCATGTCTGCATGTGTGCATGTGTGCATGTGTGCCTGTGTGCATGTGTGCATGTGTGCCTGTGTGCATGTGTCCAAGTGTGCATGTCTGCATGTGTGCCTGTGTCTATGTGTGCATGTGTGCCTGTGTCCATGTGTGCATGTGTCCATGTGTGCATGCGTGCATGTGTGCATAAGTGCATCACTGGTAACAATGTGTGGACACTGTAAACTGTGTTTCCTGTCTTCCTCCCACAGGTTCTGGTGCTGCTCTGGTGTCCTGCAGCAGGGAACCTGAATCTGGTGCCACAGGTACTGGTAATGATGATATCTGTGTAATGGTACAGGAAGGTGTGTCAGGGTCCGCCATTGGTCAGCCAATTGACAGTACACAGCTGTCAACCCCATCACTGTGCACAGTCATCCTGCCAGTACATCCTTTGTCACCATTGTCCCTAGGTGATGGACAGGATACAGTGGGCATTGACCAGGGTAATGTGGTACCTGTGGCACATGCTTCCCCACACAGCAGCCATGGGTAGGGTCCTGCGATGGTACCACACAGACAGTTGCCCATGGGTTCTCGTGGGAGCATCCGTGGGCGTACTGCCTCTGGCAGATGTGCCCAAAGAGGTCTGTCAACCTCAGCTATGTTTCGGGCTGTCATGCAGGCACAGTCGCATATGGAAAGGTACACCAGACAGGGTCTGAGGGAGCTGAGAGCATTTCGCACAGCCATGACTGACAGTATGCGTGACATTGCGGATGCTATCCGTAATTTCACCGATGTCATAGACAGACGTTGTGGGGACATATTACAGCAGTTCCACAACCAAATGTCCATGAGCCAGGGCAATGGTGGGCGTTTGCGGCGTCGACATGGCCGTATGCCAGCATCAGCAGCAGCTGGCAGTCGGCGCGGATGACAACAGGCCCGCGCATGCCCCCATAGTGCCAGCAGCAGTCCCAGCAATGCTGGGTCTGTGCTGTCATCGGAACGCCCCAGGAGACCACATGCACGTGGCTCTGGACAGTCCCAACAGGGACCTGTGTCCAGTCAACACACTCCCACTTCTGATGACAGTACCCAGTCTGGCTTAGTAATGGATACGGTCCGTAGCACCCCTGCCAGGCACAGGTACCGTGTCCGTGCCCACAGACACTGATCTGTATGACCTGCCAGGTGCAGTCTGTGGCTGTCCACAAACCCCTGTATATGGCAGCCATGAGGTGGAACTGTGTGCGTGCATACACACATGTGAAATGTTAACACCTAGGGCGACCACATACACGCACACACTGCACCAACAGTGCCCCACCCTGTACTGCTGACCCTCACCAACACACATACACACACATGTCAGTTGGTGGTATCAGTGGCAGACACAGGCATACCTAATTCACACCCTGTGCATATGATGACACTGTGCCACCTCCTGCAATCTCCAACATCATTGCGGGAACAGGTAAACATGTTGCTGATGCACAGGGTGACTACATAGAAGTGTATTAGTAGTATCATGTTGGTAACAGTACAGTGTGCTGATATGACTGTGTGTATATCCCAGCATGCCTGATGCAGTAACCGTATGAATGTCCTGAATTGTCATCTGCACCCATAGTACGTACCAAAGTGTAACAGCTGCACATAATTGCATGCCGGTGGTAAGGATGTCAACAGATAGCCGCATACATGGGTAGCACAGGGGGAAGCTAATGCAAGTAGTGATATGCAATGGTGGACATGTACAGTAATGGTGTCAAGTTGCCCACAACAACTCAATGTGGATGTTTGTGCATGTTGATATGTGTGCAGTATCAATGTAATCCAAATCACAATTAACTATGACATAATATCAGTTCTACCATGGGCATCTGCGCTGTGTATTCCTGGGTACATGTTGATAGTGCCTACATATTTGCATTGTTACTTACTGTTAGTGTCACCCTTTCTTTGTTGTACAATGAACTACTTCCAGCCCTGCTTACTGTAGCTTTGTTTGCATGCATGTTCGCTTGGGGTTCCCTGGAACACTGCTTACACCTGCAATGCAGAGTTACAGTGCTTCTGTGGACTCCTAGTGACATCTGCATAGTGTACGATACGTATGTCAAGTTTACACATGACAGAACGTCACTGTCTGTCCTGTTCGCATGTACATTGCCTGTGACACATTGCACATGTCTTACCTGGCATTTACCCACGTGTGCAGTCATATATGCCAGTGCTATGAAACAGTAGCAGTACACCCACACATACACACCTTCAGTATGTTGTGCCCCATTGGCCCTATGTGTTGGTACCCACCATGGCAATCACACTACTAGGGTAGCATGTGCAAAGGTAACCTGTGAATCACCTCTATGGTCCAGTTGTGGTTTATGTGAGTCATGTGGCAATGTCACAGCTGCCATGTATGCAGTCAGCCATCACCCTTGGCCAGGAACGTACAACACATGTGTGGGATGCCACCACATAGCCAATCTGGGGACTGAGCTCTCTGAACCCAGTAATGCCATACCCTGTCAGGTGGCATGTCATATTACAGTGACTACAATACAAGTCAGACATAGACACGCACTGACAGCATGCTGAACACACTGGGGCATATGTGGGGACTCAGAATAGCATCCTGCCTGTGCATCACACACCTCCGCAGCTAGCACACAGGCATATGTTCCGTTGGAACAGAGCACATGCCACGCATGGCACACACATCCCGTGTGCCACACACTCACAGCCTGTAGGGCTACACAACACACCTGCTACAGATGTGTCAGTTACCTGTCTTGGGTGCTGCACTGGGGTCCCGCTCAACAGGCTGTATCTGGTGAAGGTCACAGTGATATGCCTCAGGGGCACTATGGTCCACCACAGAACACATGCATACAGGTCAGTCAGAGGCATGGACACATATGACTCACTCATTGACCATGCCACTATGGCTGACCTGAGACATACCTCCCTGAACTACATGATAGGGAACATAGAATGGATCTCTCAGCATGTGGCACGGGCCAGTATGAGCCTGATCTTGGTTGCCAACATACCCTCACCAGGTATGCTACCACTATATGTAGGAAGGGTGTTGTATGTCTACATTCTGCTCAGCCTCCAATGTCATTCATAAGGTATCTGCTGGCTGTCAACGTGTGCTTACATGCTAGGGAAGCCACAATGATGTGCAAGGGTCATCTTGCACGTGACACCCATGGCCCGATGTATATTGGCGAAGCTCCTTGATGCACACATACTGCCTTATGCTGCAGGACACGGATTACATAGCCACCTCCATGGGTATCACACAGGTTAGGACACTAACAGTGCTGCTACACAACACCAGCAGTGTACACTGCAAGATGCATGCACTGGACACTGTCCTCAGCATGGTGAACTGCAATGTCTGTGCAGTACCAGAGTCCTGATTCATGGCTCACAGGTGTATCCCATCACTGACAGGTTATGCCTCATACCATGCCTGTCGTCCCCTACACATGTAACACACATGGACAGGGGGGTGGTATCCCAAGGCACCACAGATACACACACCTCCAGGTTGTTGGCACAGCACAAAGCATCAGGGCCTAATCATGTGCAGCTAACAGTGTGTCGGACTGCCATCTGGTTCATAGCCTGGCACACACAACCCTCCCATACACAGGGAAACCACCTATCCTCCATAACAACACTGGCAATATGACAGTCTCAAGAACTGTCTTTATATGGCTGGACTGCATCCAGCCAAACATTGTCGTGAGCATTACTGTAGCTACAACACACTAGTTGAAGGGTTCCCAGCATGTGGTCACTGAATTGCAGTGGAATGACATGTTACCACTCCCACAACAGGTGGGAACATGCAGCACCTGTACATCGACTACATGTAGACTATATGGCCCAGACCAGATGTGTATCCCCTGCTGTAGGTATTTTACCATATACACCCACACTGTATAGACACATACCACGTGCGGCCCCTGCACAGTAAGACACAGTCATATTGGTATACATTGCAAATACCATTTATCCACTCGAGGCATGTGTCAGACATGGTAACTACTGCAGGTCACAGCTATTTATGTGTATGTGTCACACACATACATCATGTGTGCAATGCCACTGCTGGTTTAGGCAATGGCATGCATTGTTATGCACAAAGACCCACACAAGGTCATAGTGTGTGACACAACCACACGTGGCAGTTGTGGGTTACCATAACATACCTATCTGTACTCTGACAATGGTAATAGACCCAGTAGCAGAGCGCACTATTGGCATTACTGGCCAACTAGCCCTGTTTGGCTGTGCTGATAGTGTGGTGACATCCCCTGTGTTTACTGGGGGAATATGCAGCATCTGGTGTATTGTAATATTTGCCAAAAGGATCTGTTCTCTCAAACTTGCATTTACACACACCCTACTACCCCCCCCCCACACACACACTTGCCATTTGCATGATTCATACTCCTACCTAACTAAGTCACGACACGTGAGAGAGACGCATTAGCAAAGTGCACTATTCGGATGACTAGATAGTTCCTTTTCTCTGCCTGTACTTATAGGGTGCTGACATCATCAGTATTTTGAAAGGGTAATGTGCATCAGGTAGTGTGATCTCCTGATTGCCAAAACTAACATGTTTTTCATACATAAATGTACACACACAAGCCTCCCTACACCCAAACACTTGCAGATTTCAAACCCCTACCTAAATATGTTATGGCACTTGAGAGTGACACTGTAGCAGGTTGCGCTATTCTGATTACTGGCAGATGTCTCTTCTCCAGCTGTATGTATAGGGTGCTGTCATCATCACTGTTTGGAAAGGGTAATGTGCATCATGTAGTGTGATCTCCTGATTTCAAAAAAGCACATGTTTTTTATACAGAATTGCACACACACACAGAAACCCCCCATCCAAACACACACATATGCCATTTACAAGTTTCAAACTCCTACCTAACTATATTATGACACTCGGGAGAGACGCATTAGCAGAGTGCGCTATTCGAATTACTGGGAGGTTTCCCTTCTCCTGCTGTACTTATAGGGTGCTGACATCATCTGTGCTGAGATAGGGGAATGTGCATCCTGTAGAGTGCTTTCACAGATGCCAAAAGGGACATCTCCCTCACACAGACTAACCCCCTCCACACACACACTGAGCATTTACAAGATTCAAACCCCTACTTAACTATGTTTTGACACTCGAGATGGACACATTAGCAGAGCACGCTATTCGCATTAGTGGGAAGTTTCCTTTCTCCTGCTGTACTTATAGGGTGCTGACATCATCAGTGTTTAGAAAGGGGAATGTGCATCCTGTCGTGTGTTCTCCTAGTTGCCAAAAGGGATATTGCTTTCATACAGACTTGCACACACACTAACCCCCTCCACACACAGTGAGAATTTACAGGATTCAAACCCCTACCTAACTATGTTTTGATACTCGAGACGGACGCATTAGCGGAGCGCGCTATTCGCATTACTGGGAGGTTTCCCTTCTCCTGCTGTACTTATAGGGTGCTGACATCATCAGTGTTTAGAAAGGGGAATGTGCATCCTGTCGTGTGTTCTCCTAGTTGCCAAAAGGGATATTTCTTTCATACAGACTTGCACACACACTAAACCCTCCACACACACTGAGCATTTACAGGATTCAAACCCCTACCTAACTATGATTTGACACTCGAGATGGACGCATTAGCAGAGTGCCCTATTCGCATTACTGGGAGGTTTCCCTTCTCCTGCTGTACTTATAGGGTGTTGACATCGTCAGTGTTTAGAAAGGGGAATGTGCCTCCTGTCATGTGTTTTCCCAGTTGCCAAAAGGGACATTTCCCTCTCACACACACAAACCCCACTCACCCACTGAGCATTTGCAGGTTTCAAACCCCTACCTAACTATATTATGACACTTGAGGAAAGCTGCATTAGCAGAGCGCACTATCCGAATTACTGGGCATCTGTTCTGCACCTGCAGTATTTATAGGGTGCTGACATCTATATTTCTACAGAGGTATGTACATGTAGTACTACCTGTCAGGTGGGGGATAGCATATATATGCATTTGCAGCCACCTATGTCAGGGTCAGATATGCACATCGCACTGGCAGGTTATGTTCTATACCATGCTTTGTGACCACAGGACCTGTAACACACAACACAACCAGTCCAGAACACCACATCCACATCTGGGACACACACTTAGCTTCCCTGGGAACAGTGCCGGGATATGCAGGTGTTCACATACACCATTCCAGTTGTTAACACCAGGTACAGGCATACTGTGTGTGAGAACTACTCAGGCCTCTACCACTTTACCCTACAGCCACTACAATTTGTAGGTCCATGTGCTATGGCAGAAGCACACACCACAGCCACATGGGGGAATACATATTGCACCTGTCCATCTGCTATGTGGGTACTCACTGTTCCACACCAGAGGTAGACCACCATTGTTGATATCTGACCATACCCACATTTCCCTGGAAATCCATATCCCATCTCCACCCCCAGGCAAGGTTGTCACTGCACACAAACTGTATTTAGCACAAACAGACTCTACACTTGTGAAGACTGGGGTGGACAACTTCAGAGGACCCATGCTGGGAGACTATACTGGCCACTCAGCATAATCCTTGACAATTGCATTCTATGAGCATGTGTACGGTTTGCATTGATCATGCTATCCCACATATACCCATGACTGCTCCACAACAAGACACCTGTCAGGTGTACACCAGCCATATATGAGCCGTACAACAGACAGAGTGAGCTAATAGGTTCATAGGTTCATAGGTTCATAGGTTCATACTAGGCTATCTGCCCAAGGGCATTTATAAGCCTAGCCCATAGTTATGTGGCTTTCGCCACCCCTTTAGTTTGAATAAAAACTATGCCTATCATTTTGCTGTGCCTCTGTCAAGCAGTGACGCTGAAGTAATCCCTGGGGTATATCTGCAATCTCCCATCCATTGGTCAAGATTCCTCTTGAACAAGACCAGAGAGGTGCTCTGCCTCACATGTACCGGGATTTTGTTCCACAGCATAGGGAGTCTCTGGGTGATGAATCTGTCCCTCCAGCACGTTCTATTTATAACCGTGTCAAGGTTTAAGTCTCCGCCCTTGTGGTTCTGAGGGATCTAGATTTTTGAGGTGAAGCATATTCATCAAATCTGGGTTTGACATGGCCTTATATGTCAGGCACAGGTCACCTCTGAGCAAGCGGTATGAGACTGAATAGAGCTGGAGTTCTTTCAGTCGGGCAGCATAAGGCATATTTTTGAGACCCTTTATCCTTTTGGTGAGGAACTTTTGGGGCCTTTCAAGCTGCAGCAGGTGTCTGGTCAGATACATTCGAGCGGGCATTGTACTCAATCATAGGTCTAATAAGTGATGAGTACAGGGGACGATGACCTCCCTTGATCTAGATGTGAATCCCTTCATGATCAGGTGGGTGATATAGAAGGTTTTCCTAACTACTTTAGCAACATGAGTGTCAAACGAAGGCTACTGTCAACCTGGGTCCCCAGATCTCTGATGACTTTTCTGTGCTCAGTGGATTGCCACCTATATGGTAGCTAGGGGTAGCCTTGTTTTTCCCAAAGGGTATGACTATGCATTTTTTGGCGTTTAACTTCAGGCCATGGCTCTGGCACCAGTTATCCATTTCTGTGAGGCCCTTCTGGAGGATATCTGTCTCAGATGTGTTTTCGACTATGGCCAGTTTGCAGTCATCTGCAAACTTTGTCAGCCATAACCCTCCTGTGTTTGCTTGTACTTCAGAAAAGTAGATGCCGAACAAGAGTGGACCCAGGACTGAGCCCTGTGGGACACCACTTGTGACAGGCTTTGAGTCTGACATGGCTCCAGCAACTCTGACCCTGTGGGTTCTGTCACTTAGCCAGTTTGCAACCCATCTTGTGATGTATGGGTTTACATTCAAGCTGATGAGTTTTTCGATGATACCTGAGTGGGGTATTGTGTCAAGGCCTTTGCCAGGTCGAGGTAGGCTGTATGGACTGCCTTTCCTCATCAATGGCCTTGGTGACTGTCTCGAAAAAGTCAACCAAGTTTAAGAGGCAGGATCTGCCTTTGACAAAGCCAAACTGAGTTGGATCCAAAGTCTGCAAGTTCCCTATGTCTTTATTTATGAGTTCCATTATGATCCTCTCCATGGCTTTGCAGATAAGGCTTGTCAAGCTAATGGGCGGTAATTTCCAGGGTCTGTGGAGGCACCGCCCTTATGAAGTGGGACCACAGTCGCCGTGCGCCACTCCTTGGGTACGTATCCTGAGGTGAGGCTAAGATTAAACAGCTGTCCTAACTGTGGGTTTAATTCCTCATTGAGTTCATGAAGCACACAGCCGGGACACCATCCGGTCCCATGGATGCTGTGTTTTTTGCCTTAGTGAGGGCAGTTCTCACCTGGGCGTTGGAGATGTTTGGGGGCTACAATCCTCTGGAATAGATATCTCTCCTTTGGGGAGGGGAGAAGTTTGCACTGAACCTGTCAGCCAGTATGTTGGCAATGTGTGTAGGTTCAGTAATTTTCACATCATTTTGAACTAATTCTGAGCATATCTGGGAGTTTCCTCCTAGGTTTCTAACATAGCTAAAGAAGGCCTTATGATTCTCTTTAGAGTCCTTGGCGATTTTTCTCTCAAAATTTGCCTTGGATGATTTTATGAGAGCTCTTAGTTTTTACTTATAATGATCAAAGGTGTCTTACCTTTCAAGGATTTTGCTCTATCTTGTAGTAGCTTCCTCCTTTTGTTGTAGAGCTTGTTTATGGCTGGGGTCCACCAGACTGGACGCTTGCCTTTGGTACAGAGAGTCTTAGTTTTGTTTGGGATTGCCTGATCCATGCAGTCCTGTAGGTGCTGGTAGAAGGCATTTGTAAGTGATTCAGCGGTTTGAGTAATGTTTACCACTGGCTCAGGGGCCTTAAAGGAGACCACACTAGTTTTTAGAAGTGTGAAATCGGCTTTTGAGAAGTTTTTCACTGTGGTCTTTTTGTTTCATGTGGGGCGGGATGAGGACCTCCAGCGAGATTAGTTTATGATCTGATCTCACCAGTGAGGGGTATACTTCGGTGTTGAACATTTTGATCCCATGTTCATGATGATGAGATCAAGTATGTTTTCTCCTCTTGTGGGGATGGTGACTAGTTGTTCCATGGCATTTGAGTTTATGAACTCCAGGAATCTTTGGGTTAGAGTGTTCGGGCTTGAGTAGTGTTCCCAGTCTATATTAGGGTAGTTAAAGTCACCTAGTATGATGGTGTTTGGAGATACATTTATCCTCCAATGTTTTCAGGAAGTCCATGTGAGGTTCCTGAGTTTGAGAGGGTGGCCTGTAACATGCTACAAATTGCAGAGCAGTCTTGCCTATGGTTAATTGCACCTGGATGGTCTCCGATGCATCATGCGTTGCCACCAACCTTGAGGTGTGGGTGTCCTTTATGAATATGGACACCCTCCTTTCTTGGTGTTGTCCGGATTTTGGGGCGGACGCATGATATGAGGTGAAACCTGTTAGTGCTGGGGTGCTCTCAGGAGCCTTGAACCAGGTTTCTGTTACAGCACAGACATCGATGTTCTCCATATTGAGAAGGGCCTCGAGTGCGTGCATCTTGAGATTGAGACTTCTGGCATTGAGCAGCATTACCCTTAGTTTTTTCCTTTTGGTGTTCTAGGGTGGTAGGTTTAGAATTTGAGCCTTGCCTAAAAGGCACTATGGGGTGGCAAGAGCCTTTGCCAATATCCGGAAGCCCAGGGTGACAGGTGCAAGCCGTCCCTTGCAGCGTGGCTTGTCCAGCATGTCATCCCAGGCAGACAGACATTGGATCCCCTTTGAATGACACCAGAATTTAAGCCAATTATTAAAGCTGATCATCTTATCACTGTATTGTGGCATCATTCTAGGTGAAGGTAGGATACTGCTCAAGGTCAGGGTCATACCTGCCTGGGCTACATAATCAGAGAGCTCCTCGATGTCCCTTTTCATGTAGTCCAAGGAGGTACGTCTCAGGTCGTTGACACCAGCGTGGACAATGACTGAGTCGTACTTGTACCTGCTGTTGAGAGACCTTAGTGCTTGCGTTATGTGGCGGATTCTAGCGCCTGACAGGCAGCTTACTGTGACCTTCTCTTTGCTCAGTCTGGTGAGCGGGACGTCAGTGTGTCTGACTATGGAATCACCAATGACAAGTGTGTCTGGCATTTTGTTTGGCCTTAAGGGCTGTGACTGTTTGACACTCTGACTGTGTGGTCTATGTGTTGCATGTGTTGGGTCGTGAGGTGGTAGTTGTTTGGGTGTCTGCTTTGGTGGCCTCTGCTGTTTTGGTAAATTTTTGATCAGAGCCTCCGGGTATGTCTTTGTGTGAGTATGTGTATGATTTGAAGTTGTGATGGTACCATGTGTGACTGGGTATGTATTGTGTGTGGTTACCTTCTCCTCCTGTCTGGTCTTGCCAGTCCTATGTTGAGAGAGCTCAGCCTCCAGTTTGGCCGTATAGTTGCACTTCTCGCATGTATTTGTGTTTTGTGGGAGAAGGAGAGGATTGTCTGTGTACATGAGGCAGTTGTAACATTGCCTCAATATTCCCAGGTTCACCAGTTGAGCTGGAGAGGACACTAGCAACTGATCCCTCGACATACTAGAAGTAGTAGATAAAGAGACTTTCAAAGGACTCCGGGAAGTGGGTTTTAGGCTGGTGGGGTACTATCTATAATAAGAGTGCTTTATCAAGGTGCAAGTACTGTAGGAGTAAGTGCTAGGCTTTACAGATAGAGAATAGTCTACTTGGGAATCAAGTAGAGATGAACTTTTCAGTTATAGGATATGCTGGTTAGATCAGCAGTACAGCTCGAGGAAGGTAGTTTTAAGGGAAAATTGGAAGAGTGGAATTTAGATGGCCCAAATAGTTTAACCTTGTTTAACCGCCGCTGCTCTTGTGTGCAACAGTGGTAATTCAGCTAAATCGCTTACAGCGTTTAGCGTGTTTTATAGCAGGAGGCAGAAGGGAGCTAGGAATTGGCCCAAAACGACCAATGGACTACTAGTTTCTGGCTGAAACTTCACCAAATCAGACAGAAAGGCTGCTCAGTGCTTCCCACTCCCACTGGTAAGCAAAGAAACTTCCCTCCTTCCTAATAAGGCAATGAATCAGTAACAGGAACTAAAAACAAAGCCCAGGGATCAGCAACTCTGAAACTGGACTACTCTAGTTCAGTAAGGCAGGAAAACAAGAGATTTTTTTGTTTTATTACAGAGACAAGGAAAAAACAGACAGTAAATGCTATAAATGCTGTAAATCGGCTAGCGCACTTTAGTGTGTAGCCTACAGAAACAATTTGCAACAATTAGTAACTTAAAGTGCAATAAACAGTGTAAAATGCAGAAATCACTTAAAGTAGCAGTAAAACAGGCGAAATGCAGTCGCTAGCTTAAATAACAGTGGGAAAGCCACAAAAATACTTATATCTGGTAGAAAGTCACTCTTTTAGCTCTCTGCTGCTTGGATCACTCTGCAGGCCACCACGAGGATCTGTGCTGAGTTGGTACAAGCTGGAAAAACGCGTGTTTAGCGTGTTTTATAGCAGGGGCTGAAAGGAGCTAGGAATTGGCCCAAAACAACCAATGGACTACTAGTTTCTGGCTGAAACTTCACCAAATCGGACAGAAAGGCTGCTCAGTGCTTCCCACTCCCACTGGTAAGCAAAGAAACTTCCCTCCTCCCTAATAAGGCAATGGATCAGTAACAGGAACTAAAAACAAAGCCCAGGGATCAGCAACTCTGAAACTGGACTACTCTAGTTCAGTAAGGCAGGAAAACAAGAGATTTTTTGTTTTTTTACAGAGACAAGGAAAAAAACAGACAGTAAATGCTATAAATGCTGTAAATCGGCTAGCACTTTAGTGTGTAGCCTACAGAAACAATTTGCAACAATTAGTAACTTAAAGTGCAATAAAAAGTGTAAAATGCAGAAATCACTTAAAGTAGCAGTAAAACAGGCGAAATGCAGTCGCTAGCTTAATAACAGTGGGAAAGCCACAAAAAATACTTATATCTGGTAGAAAGTCACTCTTTTAGCTCTCTGCTGCTTGGATCACTCTGCAGGCCACCACGAGGATCTGTGCTGAGTTGGTACAAGCTGGAAAACGCGTGTTTAGCGTGTTTTATAGCAGGGGCCTGAAAGGAGCTAGAATTGGCCCAAAACGACCAATGGACTACTAGTTTCCGGCTGAAACTTCACCAAATCGGACAGAAAGGCTGCTCAGTGCTTCCCACTCCCACTGGTAAGCAAAGAAACTTCCCTCCTCCCTAATAAGGCAATGGATCAGTAACAGGAACTAAACACAAAGCCCAGGGATCAGCAACTCTGAAACTGGACTACTCTAGTTCAGTAAGGCGGAAAACAAGAGATTTTTTGTTTTATTACAGAGACAAGGAAAAAAACAGACAGTAAATGCTATAAATGCTGTAAATCGGCTAGCGCACTTTAGTGTGTAGCCTACAGAAACAATTTGCAACAATTAGTAACTTAAAGTGCAATAAACAGTGTAAAATGCAGAAATCACTTAAAGTAGCAGTAAAACAGGCGAAATGCAGTCGCTAGCTTAATAACAGTGGGAAAGCCACAAAAATACTTATATCTGGTAGAAAGTCACTCTTTTAGCTCTCTGCTGCTTGGATCACTCTGCAGGCCACCATATATTGCAGAGCTGTAGCCCACAGAGGGAGGACATCTGTGAACAGTTCGGTCATGGCACTTCATTCACACATAATCATTACAACACAGTGTTGACAGTGGAATTGTCCAGAGAATGCAGATAGGGCTCCGCTCAGTCTGTTATTGATGGACACGTACTGTCAGAGAACCTCAGCAACCCTCTTCCAGCACACACCGACAACATGGCTGTGGCTTAGCACATTCAATCCCTGGGACCTCCACGGTGCCCCTGCTTGACAGAGGCACAGCTTACTAGCCTCACATGTTGCCTTCTGTGACCTACTTTACAGTGGCACAGTAGCCTACTGTACTGGGGGTGCAGATGCCAAGCACACTCTGGCTGAGCTGTCATTCCCTAGGGCAACAAGCCTAGTATTGACCTCTACACCCATATGTTCAATTGTCGGATGCACAATATTTGTTGCTGTTCTACTGTTTGGAGGTCTTTATTGCCATAGCATTCCCTGTTCCTATGACCAACTTGTGTATCTGTGGAAGATGTTTGCATATGACGGCAATCCACTATATCACTTATGTCTCTGTAGTCATTTACTGTGTGCACTGGGCAGATTGCTGTGTTGTGGTTGGTTCCTGGACTGACACGTACAAATACCAGATATGTGTGGCCAACTGCTAAACGGAGATATGGCCTAAGTGTGTGAGCATGCCCAGTTCAGCCTTTTCATGGCATGTTGTCTGACATATGCCTCATTTCTCAAAGTGTGCGAGCATGCCCAGTGTGAGCTTTCCATATGTTGCACTCTGAAGTCCACCACATATTTGTGTGTGTGTGAACTTCAACAATATCTCACGTTTATGGTTGTGTGTTGGGTGTCATGTTGTGTACTAACTGGCCAACTGCTTCGTGTCTGCCACAACAGGGATTATACTGTGCCTGCAGGGATTGCATGGGATACTTTGCAGACAGTTCTCAACATACTTTCATAATGACCTAACACTGTAGTACCATATAGTGTACTGGTTCAGTACTTTCACTGTGGTGGACAGTATCCCGGGCTTTAGTCCTATGACTGCTTGACATCTTCATAGTGAGCACAACAGACTGTGTAGGGGCCAGTTGTGCACATATGACCATGTTGCATTATGTTCAGATATGGACTACCTACACCAGGCTCGTCCAACATTGGTAGTGTATTCCACAACATGGGTGGACATTGTCAAACACTAGCGATGTTCCCTAGGCCATTTCTGATGCTAGTTACAGGGTGTGTTTACTGAGATTACTGTCGACTTGTGTCCCTAGGTCCCTGATTACTCCTTGCATACATAATGGTTTGCCACCTATGTGGTAATTTGTGTGTACCTTGTCTGGTATTTGGTGGGACATTCATACTGTCCAGTGTCTTCAGGATGTCTGGGTGGAGTTCTTGTGTGTGAGAGTGTGGTCTGTCGCATGCTACAGACTGTACAGCAGTTTGGACTACACTTAGGTGAACATGGGTGGTCTCCGCTGCTTTGTGCATTGTCAGTTACCTGGCCATATGGGTGTCTGTGCTGCATATGGATACTCCCCCTCCTTTGATGTTTTGGTGCAGGTGTTGGGGCCCTAACACATGATATGTGGTATAACCTAGTAGTGCTGGTGTGCTATCACTAGGCTTGCAGCAGGCTTCTGGTACTGCACAGACATCGATGTTCTCCATAATGGGAAGTGCCTCAGGGGCATGCATATTGCAGTTTACACATCTGGCATTGGTCAGCATTACCCTTATGTTTCCTACCACTTATGTTTTCTAGGGTGGTGGGTAGTCTTTTTGGCCTTGCCTACATACGGCTCTATGGAGGTGGCAAAGGCCTTATCCAGTATCCAGACGCACAGGGGTAACAGGTGCAAGCCATCCCTGGAACAGCAGCATGTCTTGTCATGCTTGACATCTCAAGCAGACAGACATTAGACCCTCTTGGACTGACAGCTGTAACTGTGCCAGCTGTTAAACATGATCATTCTGTGTTTGTACTGTGGCATCATTCTTGGTGAGGGTTGGTTGCTGCACACAGCCAGTATCATACCGGCCTGGGGTACATACTCAGAGGGATCATCCATGTCTCTTTTCATGTAGACCAGGGAGGTACATCTCAGGTCATTCACACCAGCATGGACATTGAGTGCATCATATTTCTGCTTGCTTTGGGGTGACCTGCGCACTTGTGTTATGTGGCATTTTGTGGCAGCCTACAGGCAGCTTACTCTACCCTTTCCCTTGTTCGGTCTGGTGAGTGGGACAGCTGTGTGTCTGCCTATACAGACACCTATTACAACTGTATCAGGCATGTTGTTTCTCCTTCTGGCCTGTGATTGTTTGGCACACCAGCTTTGTGTACTATTCGTTGCATGTGCTATGTTTGGAGGTTGTGGTTGCTTATGATCTGCTTTGGAGGCTTCTGTTGGTGTGGTGTGTTTGTAAGTATGGCCTCCGGGAATATTTTTCTGTGTTTATGTGTTTGGTTTACAGTTGTGGTAGGTCTATGTGGGACTGGGTTTGTGGTGTATGTGGTTACCTTCTCCTCCTGACTAGTTTTGACAGTACTGAGTTGGTGGAGCTCAACCTCTGGTTTGGATACATGGTTGCATCTATCACATATATTTGTATTTATTGGGGGGTGTTGTGGTTGTCTGTGTACTTGGGACAGGTGTCACATTGCCTCTGGATTCACAGATTCTACTTGTTGTGGCTGGACTTAGTGGATTGTATGTGTGGACATATGTTATTGCCATACTACTGGTCAGTGTTTACTTCCCTTTTTATGTTTGCTCTATCATGTGGTAGCTTCCTCATTCTCTTGCATGGTTTGGTAATGGCTGGAGTCCAGCATGCCAGATGCCTGCGTGTATGGCGTTGTGTGTTGTTGTTATTTGTGATTGCATACTCCAAGCATTCCTGGCTGTGTTCATGGAATGCCTGTATAACATGTTCTGTGATGTGTCCCATATTCTGCACTTGCACAGGGCCTTTCGTGGATTCAACATCAGTTTGGAGGGCTGCAACCTATGCTTTACACATGTTTTTCACTGTGGTATTCTGGCCAGGGACTGGGGTCGGGATGTGTATATCCAGTGTGATTACTCTATGGTCTGGTCTTACCAGTGAGGGATACACTTCTCATCTTGCCATCCAGTACACATGTTGCTGATTATCACATCCAGTATGCTTACCCCTCTTGTGGGAGTGGTACGTTGTTCCTGGGCATTTTGGTTTATGGATTCTGGGAACTTTTCTCCTACTGTGTTGGTGCTAGTATAATGCTCCCAGTGTGTGTCTGGGTATTTTCAGTCAAGCAATATAATGTGGTTTGGGGGGCTTGATATATTCATGTATTCCAACATAGGCCAGGTGCAGTTCCTGGTATTAAGACAGTAGTCTGCAGCAGGCTATATACTGGGAGGCGGTTTTAGCCATTGGTATTTGACCATGGCTAATCCATGCTGCTTCTTGTTGTGGTACCAACATGGGGGTGTGGTTATCCTTGACATTTATGGCTAGTCACCCTCCTTTTGTAGCTTGTTCCATGTTTTGCAGCTGTACAGCACAGTATGAGGTGTGACCTGGTAGTGTTAGGGTGCTGATGTGAGCCTTGACCCAGTTCTCTATTACAGGACTGGTATCTACATTCTCCATACTGTGTGCGTTTACACTGCACACATCTTGCTGTTTAGACTTCTGGCATTGGGTAGCATTACATCTAGGTTCCTATCCCTTGTGGTACCTATGAAGGTGGGTTTGTGTTTTGAGACTTACCTATTCAGGGCATGCTGTGGGTACTGACAGCCTTTGCCAGTATCCATGGGGCATGGAATGATAGGTGCACACCAACCCTAGCAGGTGGTGCATCATGTCATGCTCCGCATGTCTTCCCAGCCTGAAACACATTGGCTCCCCTTTGACTAACTGCATTACTTCAGCCAGTTATTGCACTTGATCATCCCATCGTCATTTTGTGGCTTCATGCTTGGTGAGGGTGGATGTTAGTCAGGGTGCTCAGGTGTGCATATAGTACATGGTGTTACATTACTTAACACATGGCATTCATGCCTTAGGTGGTGCTGCAGGGCTGCCTCTGTTGGATGCGCATATTACACTTCCCTGTACATGTTTGTGAGCAGGTCATGTCATTTTAGGCATCCATGTTATTATTTGAGTGAGTCAGAGGGGGTATCATTCCCAGGGTTCCTACTGTGCCAGTGTATGTGCTATGCGTTGCCTCTTTGCCAAGGCCAGGGCATACTGGGCACGCCTCCTTCTGCCTACTGGGGCAGCCTCAGATTGTTCCTCCTCCGAGTCACGCTCTGCCTGTGATGGCCTTGGCAATGGTGGGGGGCTGTTTGGCCCAGCCCTATGCTGGTCCTGCTGCAGCTGTTTTCGCAAGATCATATTATGTAGCATAGCACATACCATGACATTTTGGGTACATGTAGTTGGTGTGTACTGCAAGGATCCACCAGATGTGTCCAGACACTGGAACCGTGACTTGAGCAGCCCAAACACACGCTCTATTACATTACGTGTTTGTGCATGTGCCTCATTATGGCGTTCCTGTTCAGGTGTGTGTGCGTTTCTGATGGGTGTCATCAGCCACGGCTCCAGTGCATAACCTGCATCCCCCACTAGGTGTCTGTGTGGGATGTCCCCATTGGCAAATGTCTGGTACAGCTGCGTCAAATTCCATTTGTGGGAATCGTGGTAACTCCCAGGCCAGCCAGCACACACATTCATTATTATGCCCTGGGCATCACACACGATCTGGCAGTTGATGGAGGGGAAGCCCTTGCAGTTAATGTAGGCCCTACCCCGCTCACCGGCTGGTGCTTTGATGCGTATGTGCGTGCAGTCTATTGCACCCACTACCTCAGGGTATTCCGCTATTTGCTGGAAGAGACGCATATTGCTGGCCAATACCTCACGGGCATTGGGGAAATATACATGATCACCGACATGTGCTGACATGGCATCCTGGAACTGGTGCAGTACCCTGGAGGCTGATGCCTGTGATATCCCCATCATATCGCCAGTTGGTCTCTGGAAGGCACCTGTTGCTAGTATTCTTAGGCCAACATATACCTTGGTTTCCACTGGGATGGGTTCCCCTCTGTTGGTTCTGTGTGTGAGGCATGGCCTGCACAGCTCAACAATTTGCTGCAGGAGCTCTCTGTCCACTCTATAGCGCTCTACTATCTCCAGCTCATGTAACCCGTGGCAGTTGACCCTGGGCCTGTACACTCTTCTCCGTCTCCTCACTGTGGGTTGTCTGGCACCATCTGCATTGTCACCACCCTCAGCAAGTCGCCTATGTCTCATTATGACAGCTATGGCAGCCCCTAACATTTCTGCTCTGAGTGAAGCTTTTTCAGTTTTCACTTCTATTAGCTTAATCCTGTCTTGCAGTGTCTCTTAAGAAAAACATCCTGCACTACTGTTTGCAGAGTTTTAAGTGCTGGGTTGGGCTATTATTCTGCCTGTGTAATTGCCTGCTTCTAAATGTTTTCACTTGCTAGCTTCAGCAGTTATCCCTGCTAGCTTCCTATTAATTCTGTTGCTTCCTTTTTCCTTTCTGTTTCCTCAGGGGGGAGCAACGTGCATACCAGCAGAAACACGCTCACAGTGGCTTACATGCGCGCACACGTGCTTACACGGTTCAGAATCTACTTATTCGGGTTAAAACGCGTGCATACCCGCGCAAACTGTGTTACAAGTCTGCCAACAGCCTCCTACATGCTCAGCCTGCCCTACATGCATGCACACCAGCACAAACAGTGTTAAACGTCTCCCAACATGCTCCCACATGCTCAGTCTTCCTTACACGCGCGCACACTGCCCTACTCGCGCTTCATGGCGCGCACACGTGCGCATGCACACACAGCAAGAAACTTTGGTGTAAGTAACAGTGTACACCTTCCATTTCTTGACTTTCCCTGACTTATCTAGTGGCACACCTCTTTCCATGATCTGTGTCTGTCATTTGTCATGTTACACTGACCTCCAATGAACTGCATTTCTTTCTACCATTCCCCCCTGTGATGTCACCTATCTTCTACTCTATTCCTCCCCCTTATGTATCTCTTACACTACTCAGACTGTGCTCATTTTCTATGTGACTGTGAGATTCAGTATCCTAACCCTCATTGACATGAGATTGCCTACTAATGCTTAATTACATGTCTTAGACTCAGCTTCCCCCTTAGCAACCACTACACGGTGGCCATGTTGTTTTTGGTCTGCTGGTCCCTGCATTGTCATTCCATGTATTGCATGAAACCCACATTTGTGGGTTTATAACCTTCTTTTTTATGGTTTTATACAGCGCAGCCCGTTTGCGCGGGGCTGCGCTGGGTTTAAAAAAAATATATATTTTTTATATTTTTGCATCGGGTTACCTTGCCAATGGCCACATATTTGGCCATTGGCATACTGCCTCAGACATATGCACCCTTTATTTGGAGCTGACATGGCTCCGTTGTGGAATTTGCAGAAACGTACTCAGTTGTCAACTGAGTACATTTCTGTAGCTAAAACGTCTCTTACACGGACTGGTTTCTGCTTCGTGGATCGCTAATATACCTCATTTGCATACCTTTCGGCTGCAAGTGAGGTATTTAGCATGTCCACGCCCAGTCCGTGTAAGAGACGTTTTAGCTGGTCTCTTACACGGAGTTTAGGGCTGTTCCTGGATTGCGAGGCTTGCATGGAGTGTTACACGTCTCTTACACTCCGTGCAAGCCTTCATGAATCCTGCCCATAGTTTATTTTAATTATTCTATCCATTCAGCACATTTGTTATGTTCAAAAGAGTCTTCATAAATATTTCTACAAAATATATCTATTTCTTCTTTTTTGGTGATGCTTCTATCCCTTTGCTTTATTTTTCAGTTTTCTGTAAAACCCATTTCAGTTATTAATGAATTACATATTTTATACTTTTCCTTTATATTTTCCTGTATGCCTTCTGCATTGTTCTCCTAGTGCTGAAATTTGTAGGTTATTATTGGCAATAGTGTAAGATAAATCCTGATCTCTTTTGATACTGTGTTGCTTTTACCACATCTGTCTTTCTGAGTATTTTGATGATCTGTTCCCTGTGTATAGTCTTCTAACAGTGATACGTCTTATTTTAATTGTTTATAGTTTTCTCTATTCAATGCTTTCATGGTGGCATTTTATTTGTTCCTTTGCTTTGTTACTCATTGTTTTTATGGTAACACTTCAGCCATTATTAGTGTAGCTGCACAGTAATGTATCCTATCTGTTTCCATTATTTCACATTATTTTCTCTTAACAGTCCTGATTACAGTGTGCATCTGCTTACAATGCAGTTTCAAAGATGTTTAATGAAGCTCTGCCTAGTGCAGTACAGATCCTTATAGAGAAACACTTCCATCAGTACAGAAACATTTAGACTGTCTGCCGCTAATTCTTACATATGATTCTGTATCTGTTAGGGATATTCTAATCCAATTCACTAAATAAGCATTTACAATCTAATTATTCATAGCACAGATATTTACATTTTATGGGGTTGCATTAAAAGCTTTTGTTAAATCTATTAAGATGGTGTTGGAATATCCAATGCTTCTATGACTGATCTATAGAACGTTATCAAGTGTTTACTACATGGTTTGCACTGAATAAAATCATGCTAGTGCATATCTCTATCTCTAGTACCAATAAACAGACATAACTATAAACCAGGAAAAAAAAACAAACATGAAAGTGAAGACTTTGGAGCTGAGTTCAGTAAATATTTATTAAGCACTTTCGTCCTACAGTAACTGGGCTTCTTCAGAATAAATAAAAACATCCCCAAACAGATTTATATACAGTCTCATTGACATTAATCCAATTAACCAATCAACATTTTTTTCCTTAATCCAATCAACTAAAAAATAACAAAAAAGATAAAAAATACATCAAGGAATTAAAATCCTTTTTCTAAAATAGAATACCCACACAACAACTTTAATGAACATACATATATATTTAAAAACATATGAACCCATATTTCTACATTAAATAAACATAGCAGCTTTTAACTTTAACACACTAGTATGCAGTGGTTGCGTTGTCACCTCACAGCAAGAGGTTCTTCTGTTCGATTCTCGGCTTGAGCACCTTCTGTATGGAGACTGTATTTCCTCCCCGTGGTTGAGTGGAGTTCGAAAGACATGCGTGAATGGGCATGCCTTCGTTGAAGATTGGGCATCGGGCTGGCACCTCGGCACCATAGAAATCAACTGCCAATCATTAGCGGACCGGAGTTCCACTGTGGTGACCCCTAACTGGGAAAAGCCGAAAGAAAACAACAACACTAGATAGAGAAATTGCCTCATTCAGCCCGAGATACTTGGTGGCATTAATTCTTAATTGCCATTTAAGTTCCAAATATTCTAAAAAATCCTCAACTGGTCCACACCTCTGAACCAGGTTTGCCTCATCAATGACACTGAATCTAAAACTATGATCAGGGTTTTGGATCAAATGTTTATATAATGTATTTCTAATGTCCTTTTTGCTGTATCATAATTATGCTGGTAAACCCTTTTTCGAAGACTTAACTTAATCTTACCTATATAGAACATGGTACAGCACTTACATTGAGCTAGGTATAAAATCTGTGGTGCAATTTAATTATCCCAAATCCTTCTATCAGCAAAGTAGAGCCTTCAAACATAAAAGGACACTGTGCACAGTGGCCACACTTAACCATTCTTCCAACCACTTCACCCCTCACTGGGTTCTCCAATAATGACTTGAAACACACATCCTTTTGATATACAATAACAGGTTTCAAAGCCACATTTTCCAAGTACTACTGGTCTATCCTAAAATGTATCCAATTAGTTTCAACTATAGTCCTCAAATTGTAAAAAATATCATTGTATGTTACCACAAAAGCTTTGTTAAAGACCCTGGGGGAGCCATATTCACCCCCCCTGGCCTACAACACCCTTATCCAATAGTGGAACAAAGTACCGCACTCTCCTTTTTTATTTCAGCTCATTAAAAATATTTATTCAAAAACAAATCTGCATATCCCCTCATTCTAAACATGTTGAACAATTTATCGGACTCCTTTCTAAATTCTACATCATCAGTAATTATCCTGGTCAGCCTCACACATTTCCCTTTAACTAGGCCTTTTTTCTGGTGTGCAGGATGCATAATATTAAAATAAAGAAAATAATTGGAATAGGTAGGTTTAAGGTAGATGGTTAACTCACAACAGTTCTTATCTCTATTAATATGAATAGTAAGGTCTAAAAAATTAACCAAACTACCTTGAACATCCATAGTAAACCTAAGAAACTCAGTAGTAGAATGTAAATAATCATAGAACTCATTCAACCTCTCCTCACAATCCCTCCAGAAAAAAGTCATATCATCCAAGAACCATCCATATAGGACACAAGATATAGGAAAAATGGAATTAACAACATAATTTAATTCCCAAAAGTAAAGGACCGCATTTGCAAACATAGGGGAGCATACTGCCCCCATGATCACATCCTTTTTCTGCCTAAACAGTTGGTTCTGGAAAAATCAAATAATTAAAATTTGCTATATTATTCAATACATGGATTAGTGTAATTATATCAAATGCCTATTTTTTTTATTTAATTGATTGAGCTTCATTAAAAGTGCATGGAATTTCTTGGGTAGGACTCACTCTATTGGACTGTGGGGTAGGAATACATAAGAAGAGGGGTGTGGGACTGAGATGCTTGTTCCACAATAAATTACTCTCATAAAAAAGATTTTTTAAATCATTGTTTTAAGTTATATTTTATCCTTTAGTAAAAAATCAATAAAACATAACTTAAATTGTATTAATTTAATTTAATATAATTTAATTTAATATGGGTAAATATTATTTTTCTTTTCATAAAAACCTGCCTTGCACCTCATACAGCCACTCAGCAAGAAAAAGAAGAAACCACAAACTTCTTTTCTTGATTGAATGGCTTTTAAATAAAAATAAAAAAATCATCGCCTTCTACATCCACTCAAATATCATAATGTAATCTCTCACAGGAATGTCTGCCCCACAAATAAATTATTAAAAAAATAATCATCTACCAACAAAAACAAAGACCTATCACCCAGTACATTCACTAGAACAGTGCCTGAAACTGTAAAACAAACAATCAAAAATGTTTGGGAAAAACAATTTACAAGAAATTCACTGGCATATAAATAAGCTCAAAAGTTATTAAACTGATATAGCAGAAGGAAGTGTTCACTATAATCCATCTGATATGCTACTGTGACCAGTGGCCTAGATAATGAAAAAAACTGATGCATAGTAAAAGAAGTGTGATAAAGCAGTACCTGCTCATCTGTTAGTGGTGATGATGAGAGGACAGTCAGAGGGCACACTCAGTGCTGGTTTCTAATGGAAAATCAGATCTGGCATTGAATGTACCATCTACTTAACATGGAGAGTGGGGCTCTGAGGAGCATATCACTTCTTAACATCTACAACTTGCGGTTCCTTCACAAAATCCTGTTATACTTCAACTTTGAACATGTTAATCAGCACAAACACTAAGACAGTAAGTGCACAAGCATTTGTAGATTTCCCAGTCCCCTAAAAATGAACACCACTCTAAAACATTGGAAAAAGGCAAAATGACTCCCTGTTCAACAAACGGTTGGTATTGTTTTACAATCTCAGTTGATCAAACTTCTTGTCAAACAGACCTTCTCTCAACTTGCAAATAATTACATAGACAACCTTCCTCTTAAAGCCTCAGGCAATACAACCACTCTGCCCTCAACATGGCTCTCAACCTTCCGTCTCTGAAATGAAGAACACTAGCCTTCATAATGTGGAGCAAATGGGAAAAATGTGGAATACATACTAGCACCTTAATAACAACTTCAACTAGGAAGGTCACAGGATTTTTAAAATATGCTGTTTTTTCTTATAAAAAATATATTTTAATGAATTAATAGGATTCTTTTCTATTTACCATGGATACTGGTTAAAACATTTCTAACACTGAATGTGTGACAGACCCTTTTGATGTGGAACTTTGAGGAACATGAACTTTTTAATACCCCAAATGAATTATGTTCCTCATAATGAGGTACACTTGAAAGGTATCACATTGCAATCCCCCAAGAGTAATTACATTGTACATATCACTGCTTCTCTATACTAGGCTCTAAACCCTAGAAAAGAAGCCCTCCACAAATAAAAGACACCTCATCTTACATGCATTTTGGACTCAGGTAAAGACCCACCTCATCTCATCAACAAAATGTCATTACTTCACATCCAATCATATCATGTAACCTGAGCTACATTACTCTTCCTTTCTGCTACTAATAACATTCTTACTGCCCATCATATGGCACATTCCATTACAGTAATCTACACTTTTCACTCACATAGTATTTTGTTTAACATGTTTCCTTCCAACTTGTCATACACTTTCTCTAACATTCTTCACTCCACCCAACTATTCTGCCATTCTCACTTAGTCAACACCCAGCTATAATTATCAGACACCTCACTTTCCACATGAGATTTGTTTTAATTTATTGTAAATAAAGTATAAATACTATACATTTTTGTTAACAGGTAGTGATATTTTCATTGTACTATTGCTATCTCTTACTAAATGTAATTCTGACTTTCATTGTATTCCTGCCCTGTAACTGGAGTGGGTTACTTAATATCAGTGATCTGTCACAGTAAACAATTTTAAATAAATAAAATACATTTGTATTGATTTTTTTGTTTCAGTCATTCAAGAAGTGAATAATCTCACCGACACTCTATGATTTTTAAAATATCATTTCATTTAAATACTCAAATGTTGTGGTCTTCTAATTATATATTGAGGAACTAATAATGACAGAAATGGAATTTGCTACCTCAGGCTTGCATATTAGACACTTGATGACCACCTGCCTGCTCCACTGATGCATAGTTGTAAAGTTTTCACAATGATGTGGGTAACATGGGTACTATTAAAGCTCAGGCAATTGAGAAGCTGAGAGAGGAGAGGAGAGGAGAGGAGAGGAGAGGAGAGAAATGAGGAGGCTATGTCTGCTTACTCTTTCTGGGAGAAGTTGGGTACACCTGTCTGGAGTTGCACTATGCTTTACAATCCCAGAAAACAATGGAAAGTATGCAGAGGTGCTAGTTTCAAGGGGTGGAGATAATGAATAGGTGAAATGGGTGGCATACCTATTTCTGACATTATAATAGGAAGACTACCCCAATGAATGTCTGTGGAGTATCAAGTGTGCAAATCAAGAAATGTAAGAAAAAATTCTAAATTCCCTACACAGAAAAGGCTTCACCTTAAGAGTACACAGGGAACACTCTCAGCCTTGAGTGTGGATTTCTCTATATCTGTCTCCCTTCAGGTCCCCAGTAAGACTCCCCACTAGTACAGATGTATAGTTTAGTCCTCAGCTGAGTGACCAAGCCAAGTTCTCCACCAATCTCTCCGTGAAGCCAGTGTTTTATGTTGCTGTCCAAGTAGCTGACACACACACTTCACACACACACACACACACACACACACACACACACACACACACACACACACACACACACGCACACTTGGGAAAGGCTGGCACAGATTTACTAGCTGTACCCCCTTCTGCCCAGAGTATAAGGTAGTTATCATCACCAACAGACACGTCACAATCAGCTACTCTACAACCCTTAACAAAGGGTGCCCAATTATACTGTGTAATATTAATACTAATAAAAATGGTAGTAGCTAACCAAGACAGCTAGGCCTTCTGGAGTGGCTCACACAGTGTCACCAAAAAAATATAAGTACTCTCAAAGGTTAAATACTTTCTAAAAGCACCTGCCACAACAAAAGTTTTAAATATATTTAATAATAAATAATAAACGAACATGAAAATACTGAATATATATTTAAAGTAAACCCCAGAGTTCAAATCACAGGAAATATTGAAAATAACATTGATGGACAGACTCACCTTCGTGGAGGCTCTCAATAGAAATCTACCCAAACAGCAGAGACCTCCAAATTAGAAATGCACTCAACCACCGCAACACAGCACAAATCACAAGACACATAGCTCACCTACACAGTGTGCCCCTCAACCTAAGCCCCTAAGGCAAAACAGCTTGCCCAATGCACTAATCATAGGTGACTCCATAGTGAAACACACTGATGTCCCACTCACTAGATTGAATAAGGAGAAGATAACAGTCAGATGTATGTTGGGTGCCAGGATCCAACACATAACACACACATTCAGGTCACTCCACAAGTACAAATATGACTGTGTCATTGTCCATGTGCGTGTGAATGACCTAAGACACCTCCCTGGACTACATGAAAAGAGACATGGAGGAGCTCTCGGATTATGTGGCCCAGGCAGGTATGACCCTAGCCCTGAGCAGCATCTTACCATTGCCCAGAATGATACCACAGTACAAGCAGAAAATAATTGACTACAATAATTGGCTGAGTTTCTGGTGTCATTCTAAGGGATCCAGTATCTGTCTGCTTGGGATGACATGATTGACAGACCTTGATGCTTTGCCAGAGATGGCCTGCATCTGTCACCCCTAGGTTTCAGGATACTGGCTAAGGCTCTTGCCACCCCTATAGTGCCTTTTTAGGTTTTGCAAAGACCAAATTACCACTGTGACAGCTATAAATAAATGCAATCTGAGGGTCATGATGCTCAATGCTAGAAGCCTAAATCTCAAGATGCACTCACTCGAAGCACTCCTCAAAATGGAGAACATCGACATTTGTGCTGTAATGGAGACCAGGTTTAAAGCAGCAGAAAGCACACCTGCGCTACCAGGCTATAACTCATTCCACACCTTTTGGTCCCAGAACATAAATCAAAGCTCCAAAGGTGGTGGCATCTCCATATTTATAAAGGATATGCACAGCTCCAGACTAGTAGCCCAGCATAACTCATCGGAAATACTTCAGGTACAACTAACAGTGGGTAAGACGGCGATTCAGGTCGTAGCCTGCTATAGGTCCCCAACCATGTCCCAAGACTCTCACTCCACATTCCTAAGCACCCTGGAATCTATTAGGGTCCAACCCAACACTCTCATATATTGTGACTTCAACTACCCCTCCATCAACTGGGAAAACTACTCATGCACCAATACACATGCCAACGCTTCCTGGAATTCATTAATTCCAATGCCCTGGACCAGCTCATTCTTACCCCCACTAGAGGAAGCAACATCCTTGACCCTGGTTATTACTAGCATGAGCAACCATTGCTCAGCACCAATAGTCAATTCCTCCCTAGTTAGATACAACCACAAACTAATTACCAAAGAAATCCACATCTCACCCACACCACCAGCAAAGGTAACCACCATGAGAAACATCTCCAAAGCTGGCTTTGGGCTCCTAAATACAGAAGTGGCTAACTTTACAGCACCCATGAAAATGGAAAATAGGTGCATGACCGCCGAATCATTCACCAATGCACTGTACGAACAAATACATAAATGCATGGAACTAGCATATCCAACAGAACCAAGACACTCTCCTCCAAAAAAAGGAAGCCAATATGGTGGTCCCCTGCCATTAACAAACTCTACAACGGAAGGTAGAAACTGTTGCAAAAAAAGGTGAACTCCCTAGACTGAAAAACTCCTTTATTAGCATCAACAAAAAGTTGCAATCCCTCATCAAAACCTCTAAAGCTAGCTATGAAGACAGAATTATGGCAGGCACTAAAAATAACAGCAAAGCCTTCTACAGTTATATCAAGAATCTCCACGGCAATGCCCAGATTTACTCTGAGTTACTGTACAATGGTACCTCCTATACTGAGCCAGCAGATATTGCCGACAGAATCAGTGCCAACTTTACCCCTCTGCCCCCCCAAAGGACCAAATCAATTGTAAAGGACCAATTACAATACCAGAAGAATGCCAGGCACCCAGCATTACTAAAGCACAGGTTAAAGCTGCATTGTCCAAGGCCAGGTATATAGCTTTCATGGGACCCAACAATATCCCTGGCTATGTTCTACATGAACTATAAAGTGAACTGGCACTACACCTATGTGCCCTGTTCAATCACAGCCTCACCTCAGACTTTGTCCCTACAGAAAGGCGCACAGTTACAGTTACCCCTCTCCATATAGGGGGAGTGACACAGACCCTGGGAATTATTGCCCCATTAGCCTGATGAGTTCAATATTTAAGGCTATGGAGCACATTATCATGGACCTAATTAACAAGGATATAGGTATATACATATACAATTTGCATGTAAAAAATCAATTGTAAAAATTCCCAGGGAAAGAAACTGCTGGGCCGACTGTCCAGGTTGTGCCATTTTTTCCACTGTAGTGCCATCTTGGAGGGGGGGGGGCACAGCCACCCACTTAAAATAGTGTCTAGTGTGTTTTATTATTATAATTTTTTTTTGGGAACAGTGATTTCTTTGCCTTGGAAAGAAATCACTGTTCTGGTTGTTTGCTCATTTTAGTTTTCAACTTTAAGGGTCAATATAACAGTGTTCGATCTTTTGATCATTCGCTGTTATAATATAGATCCTATATATATATATATATATATATATATATATATATATATATATATATATACATGTATATATGTATATATATATATATATATATATATATATATATATATATATATATATATATAAAATTAATATGCACACAAATAGATATCAGCATATTTGCATTGCCACATAATGTCATATATTGCAGTTATTATCTTATTCTTTCTATTACAGGCAGAGAGAATAAAAAATGATGTGCTTTGTGTAGACCACAAAATACTTATTCATAGGATATTGTTGTAACTTCACATACAAGATGTCTGACCTCACCATAGCCTGGTGGGATTAAAGTAGCAACTGAATGACCAACACAGTGGTTAGTGAGAAAATGACTGTTCAATTTCTTACTTTCAAACTTTAAAAGTGTATTGCTTGCAGCAATTGTATATTATGTCACTTGAAACACAAGTAAGGTATGCAAGACATAGTACATAGCAGTAACTTTAATGGAAATATATGCAAAGGTTGAGGAAAGTATCCATCACCTAAAGAGACAACAAAATGTAACAATTTGAAGGAAGTTAGGATTTCCTTCTACTCCCCCTTGCAGTAAACAATAAATATTTACTAATACAGAAAGATTCAGTAAGAAAATATATATGTAAGTATATAAAGGGAATAAAACAGTGTAAGACACTTCTCTGTGTGGGAGATTTTCAGTCCATATATCTCTAGTTAATCACTATATATTAATCAGATCAGACAATAGTAGTAGAAGTAGCAAACTTATACTCGTCTTAAGTCAAAAAAATAATAAAAAATATATCATTTGAAATAGTGTACTGAATTACTAAGTATTTGAAAGTAATCCAAATAAGCAGGCAGTCTGTTTCCAGTCGAAAATCCTTTATTAAGACACAGACAAGTGATACAAGTAAAACAAAATTAACAGAGTAATAGTTTCCTCACAAGCTTTCTAAATATATATATATATATATATATATATATATATATATATATATATATACTTTTTATCAGGCAAGGGAGTGGTTTATTGTGCTGTAAAACAAAGTGTTATTGGTACACATGTTAAACTCACATCCCTTCCCCCATCAGTGTGACATTTGAGCTGATCCTGCCCTCATACCTCTCAACTGTACAGATTTTCACAGAATGTCCAGATTTTTGCCTCATATTTTTGGTATGTTCCTACTAAAATCTGTACTTTTCTGGCAAATAGCTAAGAACTGAAGCCATTAAATAATGACAGACATTTGAGTTTAAGACACCACATCCTTCAGAAAATTCATGCTAATGCAAAACCTATTATTCTATCAACTTTTTAAGTTTGTAAGAGCAATATTTAAAATATGTTCCTATTTGCCCCCCCCCCCCATCATTTTAGGCTTTGTCCAGATTTTTTGCTCTAAGAGGTTGAGAGGCATGCCTGCCCTACCTAGTAGCTGTCATAATAATATAACCCTTATATGCTTTAAATAAAATGTATAATGATGTGGTACCTCTTATTTAACTATATTATTAAGTAGATTATTAAGTCTGTGATTTTATCCAAGACAATGTATTACATGGCTGGAAATATATCAACTTTAATCCATTTGGCAATCAAAAAAAAAATATATATATATATATATATATATATATATATATATATATATATATATATATACATATACAATTTGCATGTAAAAAATCAATTGTAAAAATCATATTCTATTTTCATGACCTATTGTTGATACTTCGGGGACATCACAGAGATTACTTGCATATAAAGTAAATAGATTTGGTACAAACGCACACATACATTCCGTGCTTTACTAATTAAAACATGTTAGCATATAAGCACACAGATTCATTACAAGACAAAATTCTCTGCTTTTCTAATTCAGAAACACAAGCATGAGAGATTTGAACACCAGTTTATGATGGGTAAGCAACCATGCAAAAGTTTATTTCTTCTTTATACAGCTGAAGAAGAGATTACCTACAAGCCATTCCAAGAGAAAGACATCTACACGGCTTACCAAAGATGCTTGTGAGTATGCAAATATGATTCTAAAATAAAATAAAATAAAAAAGTATCATTCCCCAAAGAAATGTGTGGAGTAAGAGCTATTTTTCTATTTATTTTTAAGTGCAAATCCAGAAGTATTTCATATGCAAATAAAAGAAATAATGTCCTTCCAGTACACAAATGCAGCAAAATCCTTATCAGCAAGATAATTCAAATATGTTAAAAGTTCATGCTACATCAGCTTATCTTCTCATTATTAGTAGACTTCAAATGGAAAAATCATCATCATGTCATATCCTTGCAATGATTGTTCACAGGTTTCCAGTACCATTCCGCTGAATATTTTTTTAAGAAATGTTCAGTAAAAATTATAAATCACTATTAATAATGTATGTTCTGATGTATTAACTTTTGAGTCAATTTATTGTCTCTGAAGAAAATGAAAACACTGTCATCTGTGTTAGCGTGTCTGGCAGGATATTTGTATATATTCTGCATTAGCTTGTATGATACCTCAGCATATCTACTCGTGAAAATGTAAATAAGTTTAAAAATGAGTATTTCCCTGTTTATACAGAATGTTTGGGTCTACTTTGTTTCATTGAATCTCACTTCATTGAATTGCATTTCACCCTGACCACTTCTCTGAAAACTCAAATTACTGAAAACTCATTTCACTGAATCTTATTTCACTGAACTACAGTTAGTATGTATGGCACTGTGTAGAGTACTACAAGGCAAGTAAAAGGTATATGCCCTTTTCCCTACTGTCGTGCAATCTTGGAGTTAGTATGTATAGTTGGGGGGTGTGGGGGGTACAACCCCCCCAATTATTTGTTTTATATTGTATTTTACCAAAAACTTCAAAACAATACATTTTAAACAACAGACATGCATAGTTATAACACCAATGACTAACAATCTCCAAAAGACAATATGTACTCAAAATAAGTGGGGACTATGCCAACCACATCCCCCAATGTGGGAGGCTGTGCTCCCCACCCCCCAACAATATATACTAACTCCAGCATCACACTACAGTGGGGAAAAGGGCATATACATTTTAGTTGCCTTGCAGCACTCTACACATTGCCATATATACTAACTGCAGTTCAGTGAAAAAAGATTCAGTGAAATGAGTTTTCAGTAATTTGAGTTTTCAGTGATATGGTTGGGTGAAATGAAATTCAGTGAAATGACATTCAATGAAACAAAGTAAACCCAAAATGTTTAGAGAATCTGTCAGTGTTTGATGCATTTCTAATTGCACATGTTTGAGAGGGACATTATGAAGTACTGTGAAGAATCAGCTAAACAGCGAGTGATGTCATTAGAATATTCATGGTTGCTAAGTGATTATTTAAACAGCTGATTGACAGAAAATAATTTTTTTTCAAACAGCTGACTGTTCTTTTTAAAATAAGACAATTGAGACTGCAGTTTGTCAAGTATTGAGCAGTTTTGTGAAGTACAGTCAGTTACAGTACTGTGCAGTCAGTGGATACCCATGAAAGAAAACTCATCAAAAACTGTAAGCCTGTCTTGGCCTTGCTATTATGTATTAGAATAGATCAGGGACAGTATTCTTTAGTTAGTTTAGGAAAGCTTAGTTATTAAGGTAGAGTTTTTCTAGAATAATGGACTCCTGTCCTGCAGTTTAATTTTACATTGCGGGTGATTGAAATCTGGTGTTTATTGAAACCTATTGATTTACAATCTTGTAATCATTTCACTGATTATAAAAATGTTTTTCAATACTTTACATTGTGGCTGGAAATTAGTATTTTTCCTTAAAGATTAGAGAGTGCTTATACCTGTTTGATACTCCCAGGTGACCTCAGAGGCCTGGTTGCTTATGGTCATAGCTATCATTTATTCTGATATTTAATTTTCATAATTGAGCATGCCTTTAAAAGGGTGTGAAGACACTCTGATTGCTGGCAGTGTTACCATATTATTTTGGGGAAGGGACACAGCTGGAAATCTGTGTCAGCCTTTCCCAGAAGTGCTTGGATGTGTGAGATTTAAATTTACTTTGAGTGTGAGTGTATCACAGATCATAAGCTTGGACACATTGTTCTGAAGTGTGTAATAAGGAGTTACATTTGGGGTGGACAGAGGTATATAGTCCAGTCCCAGGAAAATAATGCGTGTTCTTGTTGTGCTCTTAGGGCAAAGTTGTGAAATATTACTCCTGTTTAAGTGACAGTCTCATATTGTAGTTAGTAGTGAAGATTGAAGCTCTTTAGTTACTGACCCAGGAGAGTGAGGATGTCACATTAATTGTTGGGTGTCCGATGGGGTATAGCTGGACATAACATTTAATTGGTGGCAGTCTGGTGGAGTATTGGCTGGCCATCACATTAATTGGTGCTAGCGGTGTGGGATTTTTAATGGGATTCTAGTAGCCTGTGGGTAGTTGTCATTCAGGTGTGCACTCTTGACAGCTACAAGGTAAACATTCAGAATTTCAATCCACCACGGTTTTATTTATTTTTTAGTTAGATAGTCAGGGATAGCAGGCAAGGATGTCAGCAGAAGAATGTAGCAAGTTGACAAAGATCCATTTGGCTAATGAGTGTGAAGTCAGAGGATTGGTGCATGCCAACCTGACCGAGGAAGCAATGAATTCAGCCTTGGTTGCAGCCAGAGCTCAGACCATCTGTTCAGAGGATATTCAGTTTGGTGTTGGCTGGCCAAGACAAGACTGTCCACATTTTCTTCAGAAGACGTGAGAATCCATCTGGAGATAAGGAGATGGACCTGGGGGCTAAGGAGTGAATGCAATGTCTAGAGACTGAGGAGAAACTGTATTTGGAGACCCAATGTTTAGAGACTGAGGAGAAACTGTGCCTGGAGACCCAATGATGGGAGGCAGAGGAAAGGGAGAAGCAGCACCAACATGAAGTGGAGTTCAGATGTTTAGAATCAGAGGAAAATGAGAGACAGCACCAGCATAAAGTGGAGTTTCTTCCCTTCGACAGGGTCTTGGAGGTAATGGAGAAGGGACTAACTGGACCCCAGATGCCATACAAGTCAGTAAACATTTTCCTCAGTACAGGGATGAGGATGACTTTGATAGTTTTATTCATATTTTTGAGAGGATATGTAGACAACATGATGTTGACCATGAGCTCTGGGTTAGGCTCCCGACTTCCTTACTCCATGGTAAAGCTGTTCAGGCTGTAGCAAAGTTAAATGATCTAGATTCTTTGAAGTATGATAAAATGAAATGTTGCTTGCTTGACTGTTTCAAACTTAGACCTAAAGCTTATAGAAGAAATGTTTTGTGAACATAGACACAAGGCAGATGAAAGTGTACAAGATTATATTGCTGACATAAGTACTTAGTTTTACAGATGGGTGAGTGGGTGTCAGGTCACCACTTTTGGGGGACTGGCAGACCTTTTGGTGAAGGAACAAGCCCTAAGTATTTTGTCTGGTGACACGAGAGTCTGGTTAGCAGACCCTGAGTGCAACTCTGCAAAGGAGTTGTGGAGAAAAGGGGATCTGTACTTGGCAAGCAGAGCACCACTGCATAGGAAATGGATACCCACTGCTATACATGAACATAAGGCAACCCATGGGGGGGAGTCTAAACCACTTCAACAGAATTCACCAGTTATGGGGGAAACTACTAATCCAAGTGTACGGTTAGGGATTAGATGTTTCAAGTGTAACCAGACTGGATACAAAGCAGTCAAATGTCCATCAAGACAAGGTGAGAAACAGAAGGTGAGGAAGCCAGTAAGTGGTGATGACAAACTGCCAGTGGTAAGTTGTTTAGAAACAACTGGGGTGACAAATTATCACCAGAATGTATATAAACAGGTAACTGCTAAGAGGGACAAAACTTCTGATATAACCATTGTGAGGCCTGCAGTGGTTAGAGAAGAATCATAATTGCTTGGGCAGTCTAATCCAATCAGAGCATTGGGAGGAACCCTGTTCCAAATACCTTTGGCTAGGGTTCATCTTGATTGGGAGGGTGGAAGAGGAAGCAAGTAAGTAGGTGTGTTTGAATATATTCCAGCAGATGTCCTGATAGAAACTTACTTTGATGATGCAGTACCTTGAGTACATGCAGTGACACACAGTCAGGCTTGGAGTAAGGCATGTAGGTCTAGTAGTCTGGAAGAGACCCAGAAAGATTGCATACCTGAAGCACGAGCTGGGGTGGTGGCTACTTTCAGAGAATGTGCTATCTGGCAGCAATAAGTCTGAATGTGAGCCACAGCTGCTGGTGCTTTCTGATGTTGCCTTAGACACAGTGACTGCGAGGATGAAGGTGAGTGATGGTACCCAGAGTGACAGAGAGGCCCAGCTGTTAGAAGTTACTAAGCTTCCTGTGGAAGGGGAGCTTGTGTTTCAGAATATTTCTGCAAATGTCCTGATAGGGAATGACTGTGATGATGCAGTGTCTTGTGTGCTTGAAGTGACACATAGTCAGGATGGGAGACATGCATGTAGGTCTGGTAGTCTGGGAGGGACCCAGACAGATCTCATACCTGAAGCTGAGACTAGTGTGGTGGCTGTTTAGAGAAGGAGCTGTCCTGTAGCAGTAAATCTGAAAGTGATCTACAGTTGCTGGAAGGTACTGATGTTCCCATGAACACGGTGACTGCAAGGAAGGTGGGTGAGTGATAGTGCTCAGAGACACAGTGAAGTACTGCTGTCAGAAGATACTAGGCTTCCTGCAGAAGGGGAGCTTGGAAGGGTCGCAAATGTATAGTTGACACAGGCTCAACTTATGGAACATACAGTACAAACTTGTGGGACATAGTTAGGAAAACACCTGAGGTCAAGGAAGAAAGGAGTCTGTATACAGAAACAAAGGTTTTTTGTATAAAGAGTGGACTCCTAAGGGAGGGCTGGATGATGAGGAAATACAGTAATTGGTAGAGCCTCGAGCTTATCAACTGCCACGGCTAGCTAAAGTCCATAATATTCATTGGGAAGTGATATTAAGGCATAGAAGGAAGGCTTATTTTATAAAAAGTGGACTCCTAAGGGAGGGCTGGAAGGTGAGGTAGTGTGGCAGTTCATAGAGCCCAGGGCCTACCATCTGCCACTTCTTGCTAAAGTCCCTAATATTCCTTTTGCAGGTGATATTAATGTAGGAAAGGTGGCAAATGCTTTACTAGAAATTTTCAGCAAAGTAAGTTTTCCACGGGTAATACTGACTGGTCAAGGTGCCAAATTCATGTCAGACCTGCTGACTTGTCTGTGGAAGTGTCTTGAGGTGAAACATTTAAAGAATAATCCCTAGTATCCCCAGACTAATGGCCTTGTGGAGAGGTTAAACTCTACATTGAAGACTATGTTAAGGGCATTTGCAGGCCAACATGTGAGGGAGGTCTTGGACAGATTAAGTAGGGCAGAATTAACCATTAAATCCAGTGAATGTCAAGTGGGTACGGCAGAGGTCACTTACTTAGGACACAGAGTGGGAAGTGATAAAATTAGGCCAGAACCTGTCAAGGTGGAAGGCATACCAAGCGTGGCCAGTTCCTTTCACTAAGAAACAAGTGAGAATATTTCTAGAGACAGTGGGGTACTATACAAAATTTGTGCCCAATTACAGTACCATAACTGTACATCTTATGGACCTAACTTGGAAGAATAAGCAGGACAAAGTAGTATGGACCACAGATTGTGAACAGGCATTCCAAAAACTAAAATAGATTTTCGGAGTACCCCTTGTGTTAGCCAATGCAGATTACAATAAAGAATTTACTGCACAGGTAGATGCTTGAAATTATGGGGTGGGTTTTGTGCTCAGCCAAGTTTCTGAAGAAGTAGAAGAGCACCCAGTGGTTTATTTGAGTCATAAACACGAATCTAGAGAAGAGTATTAGGCAGCTGTGGAGAAAGAGTGTTTGCCCATAGTGTGGACATTGCAAAAGCTGCATCCCTATCTTTATGGGAGAAAATTCACTGTACTCATAGATCATAATGCTCTGACATGGCATAATAGGGTCAGTAAGCAAAATGCCAAGTTACAAAGTGGAGTCGAGGACTGCATGCATATGATATGACCATTCAAAATTACACTGGAGTTAATAATGCCAATGTGGATGGATTGTCCAGGAGAGGAGTGAGTTAATATTTGCAGGTAGACCCATTTTTCTCAAGTGTCGGTTCTCAAGGGTCACTTGAAAATTGTGCTTAAGTCATGGGAGAATGTGAAGAAAATTAAAACACTGTCATATGTGTTATAATACTGTATGTCTGGCAGGAGACTTGTGTATATTCTGCATTAACTTGTATGGTATGCCAGCATGTTTACTTGTGAAAATGTAAATAGGTTTTAAAATGTTGAGTATTTCCCTGTTTATGCAGAATGTTTAGAGAATCTGTCAGTGTTTTGATGCATTTCTAATTGTACATGTTTGAGAGGGACATTCTAAAGTACTGTGGAGAATCAGTTGAACAGTGAGTGATGTCATTAGAATATTCCTGGTTGTTAAGTGATTATTTAAACAGCTGATAGACAGAAAAAATATTTCAAACAGGTGATTGTTCTTTTTCAAAATAAGACAGTTGAGACTGCAGTTTGTCAAGTGATGAGCAGTTTTGTGAAGTACAGTCTGTTATAGTGCTGTGCAGTCAGTGGACACCTATAAAAGAAAACAAACCAAAAACTGTAAGCATGACTTGGCCTTGCTATTATGTGTTAGATTAGATCAGGGACAGTATTCTTTAGTTAGTTTAGGAAAGCTTAGTTATTAAGGTAGAGTTATTCTGGAATAATGGACTCCAATCCTGCAGTTTAATTTTACATTTCTGGTGATTGAAATCTGGTGTTTATTAAAATCTATTGATTTACAATCTTGTAATCATTTTTCTTATTATAAAAAATGTTTTTCATTACTTTACATTGTGGCTGGAAATCAGTGTTTATTCTTAGAGATTAGAGAGTGCTTATACCTGTTTGATACTCCCGAGGTCACCTCGAAGGCCTGGTCTCTAATGGTCATAGTTATCATTTATTTTTATATTTAATTTTCATGATTGGAAACCCCTTTAGAAGGGTATGAAGACACTCTGACTAGTGGCAATGCTACCGTATTATTTTGGGGAAGGGACACAGCTGGAAATCTGTGTCAGGCTTTCCCAGAAGTGTTTCAATATGTGAGTTTTAATTTACTTTCAGTGTATGTGTATCAGAGGTCTTAAATTGGGACACATTGCTCTGAAGTGTGTAATAAGGAGTTACATTTGGGGTAGACAGATGTATATAGTCACGTCCCGGGAACATAGAGCATGTTCCAGTTATGCTCTTATGGGAAAGTTGTGAAATATTACTCCTGTTTAAATGGCAGTCTCATATTTGAGTTAGTGAGGACTGAAGCTCCTTAGTTACTGACCCAGGATAGTAAGGGATGTCACATTAATTGTTAGCAGTCTGGTGGAGTATAGCTGGATGTAACATTTAATTGGTGGCAATCCGGTGAGGCATTGGCCAGATGTCAGTCTTCCTTTCTTGCTTGTCTCTCTATCCTTACTCTCTCGTGTTCTTATTTTAATTATGCATTCCTTTGTCTTTTTTTTTTTATCTCCCATTTAATGTTTGTTTTTCCATGGGTCCATAATCCAGAAATCCTAGGAACGTTCACCCTCTGCCCATCCAGGGACATCCTCACAGGGTCAGGGTGGTGACACTGGTACTGTAAGTAACCTGACATGACACAGCCTGGCAAGCCATGCACACTGTGAGCTTCAGGACTTGGTTGAGGATAAGGTGCTACAGGTAGTGAAGAGACCATTTTAGTTAGTCCAGGACACTTCTTATCAGGTGCAATGCTCACTGCCCTAGTTGGCTTCACCCTCTCAACATCAGGATCCACCACTTCATCAGCATCAGGCAGTGAAAAGATTTGACGTCCTTTGGCCCAGAGTGCTCCTGGGAGGAACTTCCCTTCAAGTACCTCCTTCTCTAATCCTCTCCCCTACACCCTCGAACCTGTTTCTTACCCAAACAACCCTCTTACATGCAAAATTGAAAAATGGGAGAGTATCCCCTGTCAAAAACATAGAACCCCTCCTCTACCACGTCCTTCAGTAAAATGCTCTTGCTGTATTCTTTCTGTGTGTGTCTCTTTGTTATGTCTCACTTTTTTCCATGTTTCCTATCTTCCCCTTTCCACTCTTTTAAAGAATCAATGAGGATGTCACCCTAAGGACACCACTGCATAAAACAAATAAAACTCCTTTATATTTTTAAAAAGTTAATATAAAAAAACTGTGTCATGCTGTCTGCCTCTTGCCTTAAATCTCTGTCAGTATTTCTGACATACTTGCATATAGCTGCATTCATCCACACTGTCCAAATATTTCTTATATTATATGTGCATTTACATTTCTATATTGCAAGATACACTTTATCATCTTTACACATTTCATGAAAATGAGTGCTTTTGATGCAGAAGCTTTCATATTCTTGTCGTCAGCACAATTAATCTGGGAATAATGTATTTGCACATAGGTGTAGCGGCTGTGAATAACTGCTACAAAAGTACAAACTTTAGGACTATGAATACCACCCAATTTTTTTTAGTGTTATAATGAACCTCAACAGCCTCTATCCTGTGTTACTTTCTGAAACTGAATATACTAACTAATTCAAGCTAGATAGATAAGGCCCTAAGTTCTGATAGAACTTCAGTAGTCTGGTCTGTATTTATCAGGCTGTGGATTGTATTTCATTACTGAAACTAAGCAGAAATTCCTTAAGATTCCAAGAGCAGGATAAGTTATTTCTTACACTTATTTCACTGAACTGCACTTCTGAAACACTTATAATTGTGCTACACAGTTGATCTACTACATTTTTCACTGTTATAAAGCTTTTTTATTGTTTCACGGCATTTATGTACTGCTTTAACTGTATATTTCATTGCTAGATACTGTTTCATTACTCTAATTGCATGTTTACTGAACTATTTGACTGTAAACTGCTTTTTCATACTGAGAGTTGTATTTTCTGTTTGTGAGTGCTCTAGACGAGCTTTTCTGTGCATTTTTGATTTTTTGAGGTGTCTGTGTTCTACAGCTAAGAACTGTAATAGTGTGCATTACTATAATTGTCTGTTTACAGTTAAAATAATTCTCTAGAGTCTGCTTGCTCCTTGATCTGCTTAAAACTTTCATTTAGTGGCTACAGCTAGGAACTGTAATAGTGTGCATAACTATAATTTCATTTTTATTTAATTACTAAATTGTACATTGCTTTTTCACACTGTGACTTGTATTTTCTCTTTGTGAGTGTTCTTTCAATGCATTTAAAGTGAGGTTTCTGTGTTCTAATCAGGTGGCATAATCTTGATAGAGGCCTGTTGTCTCGGCCTTGTAGTTTTGTTTGAGTTTCCTGTGTTTCTGGCAGTCATTTTCTGCTGATAGTCTGTCTTCATTATTGTTGAGAGTAACAAGGCCTCCTGACCTTCTGTAGTATGAGTGATTGGGTAATAACAGGGGCTGAGTAGTAATGTGATCTTCTAACTCTTCCATCCTTACTGGTATATAAACCCTGTGTGTTGAAAAGGTTGTGTTTGTATTTATCAGGCTGTGGATTGTATTTCATTACTGAAACTAAGCAGAAATTCCTTAAGATTCCAAGAGCAGGATAAGTTATTTCTTACACTTATTTCACTGAACTGCACTTCTGAAATGCTTATAACTATGCTATACAGTTGATCCACTACATTTTGCACTGTTATAAAGCTTTTATGTACTATTTTAACTGTATTTTTCATTGCTAGATACTGTTTCATTACTCTAATTGCATGTTTACTGAACTACTTAACTGTAAACTGCTTTTTCATACTGATAGTTGTATTTTCTGTTTGTGAGTCCTCTGTCTGAGCTTTTCTGCACATTTTTGATTTTTTTAGGTTTCTGTGTTCTACAGCTAGGAACTGTAATAGTGTGCATTATTATAATTGTCTGTTTACAGTTAAAAGCATTCTCTAGTGTCTGCTTGCTCCTTGACCTGTTTAAAACTTTCATTTAGTGGCTAAAGCTAGGAACTGTAATTTTTCCCCACCCACCTTCCCTAGTGTTGTGGTGTTCTTATACTTGGTGGCTTTGCAGTTTCCCACCCATACTGTATATTTGATCTGTGACACTCCTCCCAGTCTAGTGTCATTAGTTCATTCAATCTAATAGAGAACATTTGTGAAGGCCCATCCACTCAGATTCTTAATGTTGAATTAACTTCTGTTCCATCTTTCTCCATTTCCACCTTACTGAAAAAAACAATTGTTACTGAAAAAAAATTCTAAGCTTGCTTCCCCCCTTTCCTGTGGCAGGTCTTGTCCAGATACAGATTTGCTGTGTCCAGGACTGTTTGTGAGCTCCTGACCCCCCCTCCCACTTAACTAGGGTTAAACTATTCCTGGCACCATAAAGTCTGCTCTTCAAATTTTCCCTTGCAACTAGCCAGCTTTTTAGTTTCAGCACTCAAATCTGTTTCTTTGAGCTCAGCACTTGTTCAGAACTCATTGTAAGCACTAAATAAGCTACAAATTACTACAGCACTCAACTTTCCTCACTTGTCTAGAGGAAACAGTTTTTAGTACTTAATAAATAAGCACCTATCCAGGCACGTCTAAAGGTCAGCTCCCGGTGTTTTCTCCTGTCTACCTGATGAATCTGGGCATCTTGGGACAATGCAGCAATTGCCTCATGTACACTGACAACCCTCTCCTCCTACCACCCAACACTACGATCTGTGAGAGATGCACTTATATAGCCAAACTGGAAGCAAAGCTCTTGTCACCGAAGACTGGACTAGACAATCAAGAGGAGAAGGTAAACACTTGCACTGCACCACACTCGTCACATAGTCCCTCAAAACCTACACCACCAAAACACACACACAGAAGCACAAAATACACACCTACATTTGCGGAGGCTCTCAGTAAAATTCTGCCCAAACAACTGAGATCTCTGAAGCAGAAATGCAAGCAACCTCTACCCCCCACCACAGCCCAAATGACACATAGCCCACATACACATTGTGCCACTCAACTACAGCCCATAAGGCATAACGTACCCAACACTCTAGTCATAGGTGACTTTATAATCAGGCACACTGATGTTCCACTCACCAGGCTAAACAAGGAGAAAGTTACTGTCAGCTGCCTGTCGGGTGCCAGGATCTGCCACATAACGCACTCACTCAGGTCACTCCACAACAAGTTCAAATATGACTCTGTCATTGTCCGTGTTGGTGTGAAGGACCTGAGACATACCTCCCTGGACTACATGAAAAGAGACATGGAGGAGCTCTCTGATCTTGTAGCCCAGGCAGGTATGACCCTAGCCCTGAGTAGCATCCTGCCATCACCCAGAATGATACCACAGTACAAGGGCAAAATTATTGACTTTAACAATTGGATGAGCTTCTGGTGTCATTCTAAGGAAATCCAGTATCTGTCTGCCTGGGATGACATGATCGACAGACCACACTGCTTTGCCAGAGATGGCCTGCACCTGTCGCCCTTGGGATTCCAGATATTGGCAAATGCTCTTGCCACCCCTACAGGACATAGGTATATAGTCCAATCCCAGGAAAATAGTGCGTGTTCTTGTTGTGCTCGTAGTGCAAAGTTGTGAAATATTACTCCTGTTTAAGTGACAGTCTCATATTGTAGTTAGTAGTGAAGATTGAAGCTCTTTAGTTGCTGAACCAGGAGAGTAAGGATGTCACATTAATTTTTGAGTGTCCAGTGGGGTATAGCTGGACATAACATTTAATTGGTGGCAGTCTGGTGGAGTATTGGCTGGCCATCACATTAATTGGTGCTAGCGGTGTGGGATTTTTAATTGGATTCCAGTAGCCTGTGGGTCATTGTCATTCAGGTGTGCACTCTTGACAGCTACACGGTAAACATTCAGAATTTCAATCCACCACAGTTTTATTTATTTTTTAGTTAGATAGTCAGGGATAGCAGGCAAGGATGTCAGCAGAAGATTGTAGCAAGTTGACAAAGATCCATTTGGCTAATGAGTGTGAAGCCAGAGGATTTGTGCATGCCAACCTGACCGAGGAAGCAATGAAGTCAGCCTTGGTTGCAGCCAGAGCTCAGACCATCTGTTCAGAGGATATTCAGTTTGGTGTTGGCTGGCCAAGACAAGACTGTCTGCATTTTCTTCAGAAGACGTGAGAATCCATCTGGAGTTAAGGAGATGGACCTGGAGGCTGAGGAGTGAATGCAATGTCTAGAGACTGAGGAGAAAGTGTACCTGGAGACCCAATGTTTAGAGACTGAGGAGAAACTGTGCCTGGAGACCCAATGATGGGAGGCAGAGGAAAGGGAGAAGCAGCACCAACATGAACTGGAGTTTAGATGTTTAGAATCAGAGGAAAATGAGAGACAGCGCCAGCATAAAGTGGAGTTTCTTCCCTTCGACAGGGTCTTGGAGGTAATGGGGAAGAGACTAACTGGACTCCAAATGCTGTACAAGTCCATAAACATTTTCCTCAGTACAGGGATGAGGATGATTTTGATAGTTTTATTCATATTTTTGAGAGGATATGTAGACAATATGATGTTAACCATGATCTCTGGGTTAGGCTCCTGACTTCCTTACTCCATGGTAAAGCTGTTCAGGCTGTAGCAAAGTTAAATTATGTAGATTGTTTGAAGTATGATAAAATGAAATGTTGGTTGCTTGACTGTTTCAAGCTTAGACCTGAAGCTTATAGAAGAAATGTTTTGTGAACATAGACACAAGGCAGATGAAAGTGTACAAGATTATATTTCTGACATAAGTACTTAGTTTCACAGATGGGTGAGTGGGTGTCAGGTCACCACTTTTGAGGGACTGGCAGACCTTTTGGGTAGGGAACAAGCCCTCAGTACTTTGTCTGGTGATATGAGAGTCTGGTTAGCAGACCCTGAGTGCAACTCTGCAAATGGGTTGGGGAGAAAAGGGGATCTGTACTTGGCAAGCAGAGCACCACTGCATAGTAAATGGATACCCACTGCTGTACATGAACATAAGGCAACCCATGGGGGGCAGTCTAAACCACTCCAACAGAATTCACCAGTAATGGGGGAAACTACTAATCCAAGTGCACGGTTAGAGATTAGATGTTTCAAGTGTAACCAGACTGGATACATAGCAGTCAAATGTCCATCAAGGCAAGGTGAGAAACAGAAGGTGAGGAAGCCAGTAAGTGGTGATGACAAACTGCCAGTAGTAAGTTGTTTAGAAACAACTGGGGTGCAAATTATCACCAGAATGTATATCCAATCTTAGTAGATCATAAACAGGTAACTGTGCTAAGAGGGACAAAATTTCTGATATAATCATTGTGAGGCCTGCAGTGGTTAGAGAAGAATCATAATTGCTTGGGCAGTCTAATCCAATCAGAGCATTGGGAGGAACCCTGTTCCAAATACCTTTGGCTAGGGTTCATCTTGATTGGGAGGGTGGAAGAGGAAGCAAGTAAGTAGGTGTGTTTGAATATATTCCAGCAGATGTCCTGATAGAAAATTACTTTGATGATGCAGTACCTTGAGTACATGCAGTGACACACAGTCAGGCTTGGAGTAAGGCATGTAGGTCTAGTAGTCTGGAAGAGACCCAGAAAGATTGCATACCTGAAGCACGAGCTGGGGTGGTGGCTACTTTCAGAGAATGTGCTATCTGGCAGCAATAAGTCTGAATGTGAGCCACAGCTGCTGGTGCTTTCTGATGTTGCCTTAGACACAGTGACTGCGAGGATGAAGGTGAATGATGGTACCCAGACTGACAGAGAGGCACAGCTGTTAGAAGTTACTAAGCTTCCTGTGGAAGGGGAGCTTGTGTTTGAGAATATTTCTGCAAATGTCCTGATAGGGAATGACTGTGATGATGCAGTGTCTTGTGTGCTTAAAGTGAAACATAGTCAGGATGGGAGACATGCATGTAGGTCTGGTAGTCTGGGAGAGACCCAGACAGATCTCATACCTGAAGCTGAGACTAGTGTGGTGGCTGTTTGGAGAAGGAGCTGTCCTGTAGCAGTAAATCTGAAAGTGATCTACAGTTGCTAGAAGGTACTGATGTTCCCATGAACACGCTGACTGCAAGGAAGGTGGGTGAGTGATAGTGCTCAGAGACACAGTGAAGTACCGCTGTCAGAAGATACTAGGCTTCCTGCAGAAGGGGAGCTTGGAAGGGTTGCAAATGTATAGTTGACACAGGCTCAACTTATGGAACATACAGTACAAACTTCTGGGACATAGTTAGAGAAACACCTGAGGTCAAGGAAGAGAGGAGTCTGTATATAGAAACAAAGGTTTGTTGTATAAAGAGTGGACTCCTAAAGGAGGGCTGGATGGTGAGGAAGTACAGCAATTGGTAGAGCCTAGAGCTTATCAACTGCCACGGCTAGCTAAAGTCCCTAATATTCATTGGGAAGTGATATTAAGGCATAGAAGGAAGGCTTATTTTATAAAAATGGACTCCTAAGGGAGGGCTGGAAGGTGAGGTAGTGTGGCAGTTCATAGAGCCCAGAGCCTACCATCTGCCACTTCTTGCTAAAGTCCCTAATTTTCCTTTTGCGGGTGATATTAATGTAGGAAAGGTGGCAAATGCTTTGCTAGAAATTTTCAGCAGAGTAAGTTTTCCACGGGTAATACTGACTGGCCAAAGTGCCAACTTCATGTCAGACCTGCTGACTTGTCTGGGAAGTGTCTTGAGATGAAACATTTAAAGAATAATCCCTAGTATCCCCAGACTAATGGCCTTGTGGAGAGGTTAAACTCTACATTGAAGACTATGTTAAGGGCATTTGCAGGCCAACATGTGGAGGGAGGTCTTGGGCAGATTAAGTAGGGCAGAAGTAACCATTAAATCCAGCAAATGTCAAGTGGGTACGGCAGGGGACACTTACTTAGGACACAGAGTGGGAAGTGGTAAAATTAGGCCATAACCTGTCTAGGTGGAAGGCATCCCAAGCGTGGCCAGTTCCTGTCACTAAGAAACAAGTGAGAATATTTCTAGAGACAGTGGGGTACTATACAAAATTTGTGCCCAATTACAGTACCATTGTTGTACCTCTTATGGACCTAACTAAAAAGAATAAACAGGACAAGGTAGTATGGACCACAGATTGTGAACAGGCATTCCAGAAACTAAAATAGATTTTCAGAGTACCCTTGTGTTAGCCAATGCAGATTACAATAAAGAATTTACTGCACAGGTAGATGCTTGAAATTATGGGGTGGGGTTTGTGCTCAGCCAAGTTTCTGAAGAAGTAGAAGAGCACCCAGTGGTTTATTTGAGTCATAGACTCCAGTCTAGAGAAGAGTATTATGCAGCTGTAGAGAAAGAGTGTTTGCCCATAGTGTGGACATTGCAAAAGCTGCATCCCTATCTTTATGGGAGAAAATTCACTGTACTCATTGATCATAATGCTCTGACATGGCATAATAGGGTCAGTAAGCAAAATGCCAAGTTACAAGGTGGAGTCGAGGATTGCATGCATATGATATGACCATTCAAAATTACAGTGGAGTTAATAATGCCAATGCGGATGGATTGTCTAGGAGAGGAGTGAGTTAATATTCGCAGGTAGACCCATTTTTCTCAAGTGTCGGTTCTCAAGGGTCACTTGAAAATTGTGCTTGAGTCATGTGAGAATGTGAAGAAAATGAAAATACTGTCATATGTGTTATAATACTGTATATCTGGCAGGAGACTTGTGTATATTCTGCATTAACTTGTATGGTATGCCAGCATGTTTACTTGTGAAAATTAAATAGGTTTTAAAATGTTGAGTATTTCCCTGTTTATGCAGAATGTTTAGAGAATATGTCAGTGTTTTGATGCATTTCTAATTGTACATGTTTTAGAGGGACATTCTAAAGTACTGTGGAGAATCAGTTGAACAGTGAGTGATGTCATTAGAATATTCCTGGTTGTTAAGTGATTATTTAAACAGCTGATTGACAGAAAAAATATTTCAAACAGGTGATTGTTCTTTTTTTAAAATAAGACAGTTGAGACTGCAGTTTGTCAAGTGCTGAGCAGTTTTGTGAAGTACAGTCAGTTATAGTGCTGTGCAGTCAGTGGACACCTATAAAAGAAAACTCACCAAAAACTGTAAGCCTGCCTTGGCCTTGCTATTATGTGTTAGATTAGATCAGGGACAGTATTCTTTAGTTAGTTTAGGAAAGCTTAGTTATTAAGGTAGAGTTATTCTGGAATAATGGACTCCAATCCTGCAGTTTAATTTTACATTTCTGGTGATTGAAATCTGGTGTTTATTGAAACCTATTGATTTACAATCTTGTAATCATTTTACTTATTATAAAAATGTTTTTCATTACTTTACATTGTGGCTGGAAATCAGTGTTTATTCTTAGAGATTAGAGAGTTCTTATACCTGTTTGATACTCCCGAGGTCACCTCGAAGGCCTGGTCTCTAATGGTCATAGTTATCATTTATTTTTATATTTAATTTTCATGATTGGAAACCCCTTTAGAAGGGCATGAAGACACTCTGACTGGTGGCAGTGCTACCGTATTATTTTGGGTAAGGGACACAGCTGGAAATCTGTGTCAGGCTTTCCCAGAAGTGTTTGTATGTGTGAGTTTTAATTTACTTTCACTGTATGTGTATCAGAGGTCTTAAATTAGGACACATTGCTCTGAAGTGTGTAATAAGGAGTTACATTTGGGGTAGACAGATGTATATATTCACGTCCTAGGAACATAGAGCATGTTCCAGTTATGCTCTTAGGGGAAAGTTGTGAAATATTACTCCTGTTTAAATGACAGTCTCATATTGGAGTTAGTGAGGACTGAAGCTCATTAGTTACTGACCCAGGATAGTAAGGAATGTCACATTAATTGTTAGCAGTCTGGTGGAGTATAGCTGGATGTAACATTTAATTGTTGGCAATCCGGTGAGGTATTGGCCAGATGTCACAGTCTTCATTTCTTGCTTGTCTCTCTACCCTTCCTCTTTCGTGTTCTTATTTTAATTAAGCATTCCTTTGTCTTTTTTTTTTATCTCCCACTTAATGTTTGTTTTTCCATGGGTCCAAAATTAGAAATCCTAGGAAAGTTCACCCTCTGCCCATCCAGGGACATCCTCACAGTGTCAGAGTGGTGACACTGGTACTGTAAGTAACCTGACATGACACGGCCTGGCAAGCCATGCACACTGTGAGCTTCAGGACTTGGTTGAGGATAAGGTGCTACAGGTAGTGAAGAGACCATTTTAGTTAGTCCAGGACACTTCTTATCAGGTGCAATGCTCACTGCCCTAGTTGGCGTCACCCTCTCAACATCAGGATCCACCACTTCATCAACGTCAGGCAGTGAAAACATTTGATGTCCTTTGGTCCAGAGTGCTCCTGGGAGGGACTTCCCTTCAAGTACCTCCTTCTCTAATCCTCTCCCCTACACCCTCAAACCTGTTTCTTACCCAAACAACCCTCTTACATGCAAAATTGAAAAATTGGAGGGTATCCCCTGTCAAAAACATAGAACCCCTCCTCTACCATGTTCTTCAGCAAAATGCTCTTGCTGTATTCTTTCTGTGTGTGTCTCTTTGTTATGTCTCACTTTTTTTCCGTGTTTCCTATCTTCCCCTTTCCACTCTTTTAAAGAATCAATGAGGGTGTCACCCTAAGGACAGCACTGCATAAACCAAATAAAACCCCTTTATATTTTTAAAAAGTTAATATAAAAAAACTGTGTCATGCTGTCTGCCTCTTGCCTTAAATCTCTGTCAGTATTTCTGACATAGTTGCATATAGCTGCATTCATCCACACTGTCCAAATATTTCTTATATTATATGTGCATTTACATTTCTATATTGCAAGATACACTTTATCATCTTTGCACATTTCATGAAAATGAGTGCTTTTGATGCAGAAGCTTTCATATTCTTGTCGTCAGCACAATTAATCTGGGATTAATGTATTTGCACATAGGTGTAGTGGCTGTGAATAACTGCTACAAAAGTACAAACTTCAGGACTATGAATACCACCCAGTTTTTTTTTAGTGTTATAATGAACCTCAACAGCCTCTATCCTGTGTTATTTTCTGAAACTGAATATACTAATTCAAGCTAGATAGATAAGGCCCTAAGTTCTGATAGAACTTCAAAAGTCTGGTCTGTATTTATCAGGCTGTGGATTGTATTTCATTACTGAAACTAAGCAGAAATTCCTTAAGATTCCAAGAGCAGGACAAGTTATTTCTTACACTTATTTCAATGAACTGCACTTCTGAAATGCTTATAACTGTGCTATACAGTTGATCTACTACATTTTGCATTGTTATAAAGCTTTTATGTACTGTTTTAACTGTATTTTTCATTGCTAGATACTGTTTCATTACTCTAATTGCATGTTTACTGAACTACTTAACTGTAAACTGCTTTTTCATACTGAGAGTTGTATTTTCTGTTTGTGAGTGCTCTATCTGAGCTTTTCTGCGCATTTTTGATTTTTTGAGGTTTCTGCATTCTACAGCTAGGAACTGTAATAGTGTGTATTATTATAATTGTCTGTTTACAGTTAAAAGCATTCTCTAGTGTCTGCTTGCTCCTTGATCTGTTTAAAACTTTCATTTAGTGGCTTTAGCTAGGAACTGTAATTTTTCCCACCCACCTTCCCTAGTGTTGTGGTGTTCTTATACTTGGTGGCTTTGCAGTTTCCCACCCATACTGTATATTTGATCTGTGACACTCCTCCTAGTCTAGTGTTATTAGTTCATTCAATCTAATAGAGAACATTTGTGAAGGCCAACCCACTCAGATTCTTAACATTGAATTAACTTCTGTTCCATCTTTCTCCATTTCCACTTTACTGAAAAAAAAATTCTAACCTTGCTTCCCCCCTTTCCTGAGGCAGGTCTTGTCCAGATACAGATTTGCTGTGTCCAGGACTGTTTGTGAGCTCCTGAGCCCCCCCCACACTTAACTAGGGTTAAACTATTCCTGGCACCATAAAGTCTGCTCTTCAAATTTTCCCTTGCAACTAGCCAGCTTTTTAGTTTCAGCCCTCAAATATGTTTCTTTGAGCTCAGCACTTGTTCAGAACTCATTGTAAGCACTAAATAAGCTACAAATGACTACAGCACTCAACTTTCCTCACTTGTCTAGAGGGAAACAGTTTTTAGTACTTAATAAATAAGCACCTATCCAGGCACGTCTAAAGGTCAGCTCCCGGTGTTTTCTCCTGTCTACCTGATGAATCTGGGCATCTTGGGACAATGCAGCAATTGCCTCATGTACACAGACAACCCTCTCCTCCTACCACCCAACACTACGATCTGTGAGAGATGCACTTATATAGCCAAACTGGAAGCAAAGCTCTTGTCACCGAAGACTGGACTAGGCAATCAAGAGGAGAAGGTAAACATTTGCACCGCACCACACTCGTCACATAGTCCCTCAAAACCTACACCACCAAAACACACACACAGAGAAGCACAAAATACACACCTACATTTGTGGAGGCTCTCAGTAAAAATCTGTCCAAACAACTGAGACCTCCGAAGCAGAAATACAAGCAACCTCTACCCCCCAACACAACCCAAATGACACATAGCCCACATACTCAGTGTGCCACTCAACTGCAGCCCATAAGGCATAACGTACCCAACACTCTAGTCATAGGTGACTCTATAGTCAGGCAAACTGATGTTCCACTCACCAGGCTAAACAAGGAGAAAGTTACTGTCAGCTGCCTGTCGGGTGCCAGGATCCGCCACATAATGCACTCACTCAGGTCACTCCACGACAAGTACAAATATGACTCTGTCATTGTTCATGTTGGTGTGAAGGACCTGAGACATACCTCCCTGGACTACATGAAAAGAGACATGGAGGAGCTCTCCAATGTTGTAGCCCAGGCAGGTATGACACTAGCCCTGAGTAGCATCCTGTCATCACCCAGAATGATATCACAGTACAAGAACAAAATTATTGACTTTAACAATTGGCTAAGCTTCTGGTGTCATTCTAAGGAAATCCAGTATCTGTCTGCCTGGGATGACATGATCGACAGACCATGCTGCTTTGCCAGAGATGGCCTGCACCTGTCGCCCTTGGGATTCCGGATACTGGCAAATGCTGTTGCCACCCCTATAGTGCCTTTTTTAGGCAAGGTACAAATGACAAATTCACCACCATCACAGGTACAAGCAAGCAAAATCTGAGAGTAATACTTCTTACTCAATGCTAGAAGTCTAAACCTCAAAATGCACTCACTCTAGGCACTCCTTAAATATAGAACATCAACATCTCTGCAGTGACAAAGATCTGGTTCAAAGCTCCAGAGAGCACCCCTGCATTAACATGCTATAATTCATACCACACCTTTCAGCCACCAAACCTTGACCGAAACACTAAAGGTGGAGGCATGTCCGTGTTCATTAAGGATATCCACACCTCCAAGCTAGTTGCTCAGCATAATGCATCCCAGATTATCCAAGTTCAACTAACTCTGGGAAAAAACGCAATCCAGATTGTAGCTTGCTACAGACCCCCACCATGCCCCAGGATTCCCACTCCTCTTTTCTTGATACACTGGAAAATATTAAGGTACAACCCAAAACTCTAATAATGGGTGATTTCAACTACCCCACCATTAACTGAGAAAACTACTCATGCACTAAGTCTTTTGCTCAACATTTTCTGGAAATCATCAATTCCAATGACTTGAGTCAACTTATCCACACCCCCACCAGGGGCAGCAATATCCTAGGCCTGGTCATCACCAACATGGGCAACCGATGTTTCACACCAGAGGTCAGCTCCTCATTGGTCAGATCCAACCACAATCTAATCACCCTAGACATCCACATCCCACTCCCACCCCCCATTAGGAAAACAACCATAAAAAATTTCTCCAAAGCCAACTTCACGCTTCTTAAGACAGAAGTGGCAAACTTCACGACACCCATGCAGATTGACAGTAGAGGTACGACTGCAAAATCCTACACAAATTCACTTTATAAGCACTTGCACAAGTGCATGGATCATGCTATTCCTAACAGAACCAAGATGCTATCCTCCAAAAAAAAGAAGCCAATCTGGTGGTCTTCTGCCATAAAGCAACTCTACAACAGAAGAAAGAAACTGTTGCAAAAAAGAGTAAAATCCCACAATTGGAGGAACTCCCTGGTCAGCCTCAGTAAGAAGCTGAGACCCCTCATAAAATCCTCCAAAGCTAGTTATGGAACAAAATCACCACTAATTCTAAAGATAACCACAAAGCATTCTATAGCTATGTCAAGAATTGCATGACAACACTCAGATCTGCTCTGAGTTACAGCACAATGACACTAAATATACAGAACCAACTGATATTGCCAACATCCTGACAGATAGGTTCAGTGCTAACTTTACCCCCCTCTCATCCCCTAAAGGGCCCATCTTTATACCAGAAGAATGCAAAGTTCCTGTAATCAAGGCAGCACAGGTAAAAACCTCACTCTCCAAAGCCAAGAACACAGCATCCATGGGTCCTGACAACATCTCAGGCTGCCTTCTACATGAACTACAGAATGAACTGGCACCCCACCTAAGTACTATGTTCAATCATAGCCTCACCTCAGACTTTGTGCCCATTGAATGGTGCACCGTGATGGTTATCCCATTCCACAAAGAGGGGGGCCACAACAGAACCCGGGAACTACCACCCCATTAGCCTGATGAGCCTGGTCTGCATGGCCATGGAATGTATAATCATGGAACTCATAAAGACATTGGAGATCTCCAAACTCTGGACTCCACACAGTGCGGGTTTGTAAAAGGCAGATCATGTCTCCTAAACCTGACAGACTTCTCTGAAGCAGTCACCAAAGCCATATATGAAGGTAAGGTGGTTCACACAGCCTATCTAGATCTTGCCAAGGTGATCAACACCAACCCCCACTCTGGAATTATAGATAAACTCACTAAACTAGGTATAAATCCCTATGTCACAAGATGGGTTGCCAACTGGCTTACTGACAGAACCCACACTTTTAAAGTAGCAGACTCCAAATCAGACTTCAGACCAGTGACAAGTGGAGTACGACAGGGTTCAGTTCTGGGTCCTATCCTGTTTGGTATCCATTCAGGCTAACACAGAAAGTCTTTGGCTAACTAAATTTGCAGATGACTGCAAACTAGCAGCCATAATCAAAACTCCTAATGATGTGGACATCCTCCAAAAGGGCCTCACTGAGACAGATGCCTGGTGTCAAAGCCATGGTCTCAAGCTCAATGCCAAAAAGTGCATTGTCATACTCTTTGGTAAAAACTCTGTACCCATGAACTACCACATAGGCTGTAGTCTACCTAACACCGAAAGTGATAAGAGACCTTGGGACACAAGAGGACAGTAGTCTCTACTTTGATAATCACATCGCCACAGTGGTCAGGAAATCTTTCTATGTGGCACACCTCATCACAGAAGGTTTCTCATCCAGAAAAAAAGAAGTCATTGTTCCCCTTTACTCATTACTCATTAGACCCATTATAGAGTACAACGCCCCTTTTGGTATGTACCTCACAAGACATCTACAACAACTGGAAAGGCCGCAAAAATACCTCACAAAGAGGATTACTGGCCTCAAACAGATGCCTTACGCAGACCGACTCAAAAAACTCCAGCTTTACTCCATTGCATATCGCCTACTCAGAGGCGATCTCTGCTAACATACAAAGCTATGTCAAACCCAGAGCTGTTGGACATGCTCCACTTAAAGAAATCCCAATCCCTCCGAGCTACACGCTCTAGGGACCTAAACCTTGTCACCACAATAAACAGAACATGCTGGAGGGATAGATTCCTGTCCCAGAGACTTCCCATACTCTGGAACAGACTACCTATCTATGTCAAACAGAGCTCCTCATTAGCACTCTTCAAGAAAAATCTTGATGATTGGATGGGTAATAGGAAATTCACCCCGGGAATCACTTCTGTGGTTCTGCTTGACAGGGCCACAGGAAAATTATTTTCTTGGGTGGCGAAAGCCAGGGTACCTTTTTGGCTAGGCTTGTATAGGCCCTAGGGCCAATAGCCTAGTACCTACCTATGAAGCTATGTGTCTCCAAAACTGTGATCAGTGCAGGATAAATTAATTCATTAGGTGATTGAATGTTAAAAAAGATAAGGATCTGCTAATTATTTAAAGGCCATGGATTAGTGCAATGTCTTTCTTTTCCAAGTCTTACAGTCTTTTGGATCTGTCTCCACATAGCACTGAGGAGTCTGTTAAATATCATATATAGTATCCCAGACAAGTTTAATTTTCCATTCTTAGTCTATTAGAGGCATATCTTTATGCATTATGATTATGATGTACCCAGTTTAAGATTGGTTGGTAGCAGGTATGACCCTAGCCCTGAGTAGCATCCTGCCTTCGCCCAGAATGATACCACAATATAAGGATAAAATGATTGACTTCAACAATTGGCTAAGCTTATGGTGTCATTCAAAGGGGATCCAGTATCTGTCTGCCTGGGATGACATGATTGACAGACCACGATGCTTTGCCAGAGATGGTCTGCACCTGTCGCCCCTGGGATTCAGGTTACTGGCTAAGGCTTTTGCCACCCCTACAGTGCCTTTTTTAGGCAAACTTCAAAGGACAAAACCACCACCGTAACAGGTACAAGCATGAAAAATCTGAAGGTAATGCTACTCAATGCTAGAAGTCTAAACCTCAAAATGCACTCTCTCGAGGCACTCCTAAAAATGGAGAACATCGATATCTGTGCAGTAACTGAGACCTGGTTCAAGGCTCCAGAGAGCACCCCTGCAATACCAGGCTACAACTCTTACCACACTTTTCGGCCACCAAACCAGGACCGAAACACTAAAGGTGGAGGAGTGTCAATATTCACCAAGGATATTCACAGCACCAGGCTAGTTGGCCAACACAATGTGTCTGAAATTCTCCAAGTGCAACTAACACTAGGTAAGACTGCAATCCAAATTGTAGCTTGCTACAGATCCCCACCATACCCCAAGATTCTCACTACACCTTTCTAAACATACTGGAAAATATTAAGATAGAACCAAACACCCTAATACTGGGTGATTTTAACTACCCTGCCATTAACTGGGAAAACTACTCATGTCCCAACACCTTTGCAAGCGGTTCTTGGAATTCATAAATTCCAACGCCCTGGATCAACTAATCCATAGTCCCACCAGGGCTCCAATATCCTAGACCTGGTCATTACCAACATGGGAAATCAATGCTCCATACCTATGGTCACCCCCTCATTAGTCAGGTCTGACCATAAGCTGATCACCCTTAACATCCACATCCCACCCCACCCCCAGTAAAGAAACCACCATAAAAAAACTTCTCCAAAGCCAACTTCATGCTCCTCAAGTCAGAAGTGACAAACTTCATGACGCCCATGCAGACGGGAACTGAAAGTTCAACTGCTGAATCCTACACTAAGGCACTGTACGAGCACATCCACTCATGCATGAATCGTGCCATCCCAAATAGAACCAAAATGCTCTCATCCAAAAAAAGGAAGCCAATCTGGTGGTCCCTGCCATAAACAAACTTTACAACAAAAGGAAGAAACTTTTGCAGAAAAGAGGAAAATCCCAGGATGCAAAAAACTCCCTTACTAGCCTCAGTAAGAAACTGAGATGCCTCATAAAATCCTCCAAAGCTAGTAACGAAAATAAAATTGCCAAAGATTCCAAAGACAACCACAAAGCATTCTATAACTATGTCAAGAATCTAAATGGCAATGCTCATATCTGCTCTGAGCTAAAACAGAATGGCATTAAATATACTGATCCGAAGGATATTGCCAATATCCTGGCAGATCGATTCAGTGCCAACTTCACCCCCCTCTCATCCCTAAATCGCCCATCTCAATACCGGAAGATTGCCAAATTCCAGTAATAACGGCCACACAGGTACAAAATGCACTCTCTAAAGCCAAGAATACAGCATCCATGGGACCAGATGACATCCCAGGCTGTGTACTACATGAACTACAATATGAACCGGCACCTCACCTAAGTGTCATGTTTAATCATAGCCTCACCTCAGGTTTCGTGCCCACTGAGTGGCGCAGAGCTACAGTTATCCCAATCCACAAGGGGGGATCCACCTTGGATCCCGGGAACTACCGTCCCATCAGTCTGACAAGCCTTATCTGCAAGGCCATGGAGCGTATTATCATGGAACTTATAAACAAAGACATTGGCAACCTTCAAACACTGGACCACACCCAGTTTGGGTTTGTGAAGGGCCGATCTTGTCTCCTGAACCTGATTGACTTCTTTGAATCAGTCTCCAGAGCCATGGACAAGGGTAAGGTGGTCCATACAGAACTATCTAGACCTTGCCAAGGCCTTTGACACCATCCCCCACTCTGGAATCATAGATAAACTTACTAAGTTGGGCATTAATCCCTATGTCACCCAATGGGTTGCTAAATGGCTTACTGATAAAACCCACACTGTAAAAGTAGCCGACTCCAAATCCAGCTCCAGACAAGTGGCAAGTGGAGTACCTCAGGGTTCAGTCCTGGGGCCGCTCTTGTTTGGCATCTACTTCTCTGAAGTACAGGTCAACACTAAGGGACTCTGGCTAACAAAGTTTGCAGATGACTGCAAACTGGGAGCCATTATTGAATCCCCAAATGATGTGGATACTCTACAAAAGGGCCTTACAGAAACAGATGCTTGGTGTCAGAGCCATGGACTCAAGCTCAATGCCAAGAAATGTATTGTTATCCCCTTTGGGAAAAAACATGTATCCATGAATTACCATATAGGTGGCAGTACACTAAACACAGAAAGTGTGATAAGAGACTTAGGGACACAGGTGGACAGTGGTCTCACCTTCGATAACTACATCGCCACAACAGTCAGGAAATCCTTCTATAAGGCACACCTCATCACGAAGGGCTTTTCATCCAGAAAAAAGGAGGTCATTGTCCCACTGTTTTCATCCCTCATTAGACCCATTATAGAATACAATGCCCCATTTGGTATGTACCTCTCAAGACATCTGCAACAACTGGAAAGGCCTCAGAAATACCTCACTGAAAGAATCACAGGCCTAAAGCAGATGCCCTACGCTGACCGCCTTAAAAAACTCCAGCTGTACTCTGTCGCATATCGTCTACTCAGAGGCGATCTCTGCTTAACATACAAGGCCATGTCAAACCCAGAGCTGTTGGACATGCTACACTTAAAGAAATCCCAATCCCTCAGAGCTACATGCTCCAGGGATCTAAACCTTGTCATCACAATAAACAAAACATGCTGGAGGGATAGGTTCCTGACCCAGAGACTCCCCTGACTCTGGAATAGATTGCCCATACATGTCAAGCAGAGTGCCTCTTTGGACCTCTTCAAGAGGAACCTTGACGATTGGATGGGAGAAAGGAAATTCACCCCAGGGATCACGTCAGTCGCCCTGCTAGACAGGGGTCCAGGAAAGTAAATAATGTGGGAAGAAATAGCCAGGGAATTGTTATGGCTAGGCTTGTATAGGCCCTAGGGCTGATAGCCTAGTACCAACCTATGAACCTATGAACCTATGAACCTATGAGTAGCTATACCAAGCCTTTGCTGTATGCATCGTACTGTACTGCCCAAACAGTGGCTTTTAATGAAGCCTTCTAATGCAGGCAACTATGTAGGTTTTGACTAGATAGTGAAGTGTTAGGGCCTTCAAATTAAGTCCTAATACAGGATGTGCCGTCATAAACAAAATCCACAGCTAGTTGCAGGTCAAGGTCAAAGGTGCAGAGATGTGATGTTTTTCAACCTGATGGAAATAAAAGAAGTTCTTCACAAGACTCTTTTTGCTGGGTATTTTGAATGTAGCATACATCATCAGTCTGTGTAGCATTTTGGTAGGTTTTCATGAAATATTTTTTGAAAATAAATAATATACTAAACTATTATGGGGTAAAAGTTGGCATTACATTTTTGGTCCATTTTTATGAAATATTTTTTCAACTATATAATACACTAATTTATAGTGAGGAGGTAATATGACACCAATTTCTAACAAAGAGATAATGTTCCACAAAATTGTTATATGGTAAAAGCAAGAACAAAAGAACTGACTATTCTGATTTTTTAATCAGGAGAAAATATAGACAACTCATTTTCCAAATATAAATAATACATGGGAGTAAAAGTGATTTGTTTAGAGACAATGTATCTTCAAGTTAGAAGAGAGAGAACTCAAACAGCCTTTTAGCTTTACAGTCCAGTAGCCTCATGACAAGGGTGTTAAGTGCAGATTACAGTATTTCTTTGTTGCCTCAGTATCTCCTTAAGTAAGTGCTGGTTACAGAGGAATAGTGCATTTATCATGTAAGCCATGTGTGTTAGCTATTTCTGGAATCACTGAGAATTATATGAGGGGGTTCATGGCTAAGATATTTGCTTTTAAGGAAAATAAAAGCAGTAAAACTAGGAACGCTGTGTTATTGCAATAAAAATGTCAAAGTGTTCTTTTTTTCTTGCCCCTTATTTTCTCCAAAGGAAAGTGTGCAGTAGAGAACAAAGTAATGGAATAAAGAGGTCACTGCAGACAATGATGCTTCATGCCTGCCCCACTGTGTGACTTCAGTACACTGTGCCTCCTGAGAGAAGATTACTGAAATAATCATGTAACATTAAATCAGCCTGACACTTTGATTCCCATGTAGACACTTGACTTAATCAGCTGGTATTACATCGGCTGTCTTTTAAAGAACATTGACTGTGCAGTGTGCCCCCACTGTGATAAATCAAAGGGGCTTCTCCCACAACAAGGTCATTTTGCAGCTGAAAGAACAAAATAAATGAACACCAACTGATGTCCTTTAATATGTTCTTGGGGACTGGACTTGGGGTTGCAACATTTCTTTTTCAGATTTACACTTATCAGATGTTTACAGGGAGAAAAAAAACATGCAGCATTTCATATAGCTTAAAATACAACTATGAAATTGAAATTAAATTAATCTAGAATCTTGAATGGAGCAGAAATATTGCACATATTACAGTACAAAATTGTTTGAATGTGTGTGAGTGTGGATGTGTATATATGTGTGAATGTGTGTATGCATACATGAGACATTGATAGAGTAAGGAGTATGTGTGTTTGTGTTATACATGCAAAGTTGGCGGGCAAAAGCATATGTGTATTTATGTCTGGTTGCATTGTTGTAATATGCACTGTGATATTTTGCATTTAACTCTGCCTTTCTTTCTGCATGCATCTATGAAACTATGAAGTTAGTGTACATAATTAGGGATGGTGGGGGGGGCAAAGCACTGTAAAATATATTTTAAAGTTTTGTGATGGGCTGTTTTCAGCGGTCTGTTAGAGAATTTCATATGGGTAGTTGGTGGTATGAATCCTAAACTGTTTAATATTTAAGGCATAATGTTTATGTTTCAAAGCAGAAGTTCAGTGTGAAAACAGACTGAAATGTAAATTACAGATTTAATAGTACTTTACTTAGTGTGGAAGAACAAAGTTATTTTTGATGTGTGGTAGTTTTTTTTTTCAGTTTGTTTTACTTTAAAGTAGAATGCATTTTGATGCATGTTTAAAGCCATGTCACTGGAATTCAGAAAAATTATTTCCACCCACACTAATGCACTGATTGGCTAATTCAGGGAGTTCAGTTAATGAAATTGAAAGACTCTCCAATTCAGATAGAAGATAAACCAGCACAGAAAAACACTTACTTAGTGGCTATTTTCTATGTCTCTGAATTGAACAACATGCTATCAGACCTGATTGTATTGGTGTTAACTATGCCAGCTCCAGCGTCATGGTAGCTGAGGCACTCTCCAACATTCACATAAGCATACACACAAATGTACACACACACACACACACACACACACACACACACACACACACACACACACACACACACACACACACGCATGCATACGCACATGCACACAGAAACACACACACACTACATACACACTCACATGCACATACCTACGTGATACCTACCTGTACTTATTGCAATAGCCATGACCATTCCTACAGAGATGAATAAGTGAACATCATCTTTTCCATGATGTTCTTTTTTTCCGTGTTGCAAACAAATTTATCCATTTGAACAATCTACCATGTTAATCCTTTGCAGGTGCTATTTATGTGCCCAAACTCCAACTCTCCCTCAACATAATTTCTTTTAGACTGTAGCAAACTGTTTGCCTCAATGTAGGAAACATTTGCTACAGTTTATACCCTGATTGCAAGGAGCACTACAGTGTTTATGATTTAGTTTAAAAAAAAAAAGAAAATGATTCTCCTTTTTAAACTATTGCAAACTACTTGCTATAAATGTAAGCAGGCAATTGCTATAGTTTACACCTTGCCTGCGGAGAGCACTGCAGTACTCATGTTTTCGTTAAACAATCTTATTTTTAAACTGTAGCAAGCTGCTTCCTACAAATGTAGCAAACTATTTTCTACAAATGTTAACAGGCAATTGCTATAGTTTATACCCTGCCTGCATGGAGCACTACAGCACTGAAGTTTTAGTTAAAACAAGAAAGAATTATGCATTTATTTATCTTTACTTTTAAACTGTAACAACAGTTTATACCACACATTGAACATTACAGTGCTCAGGTTTGACCACAAATCCAATATCAGCTTTTAAAACCAAGAATTAATAGAAAATTGATTCAAATGGACACACCCCATCCCCAACACTTTGAACCTAGGGCAGTTGCCCCTCTTGGCGCACCCTAGCTACACTTGTGATCTGTGCTATAGCCATTGCTGTGGGAAAGCAGTAGAGAAAGGGAGGGGGAAGAATGAGACAGAGATAGACAGATGGGGGGGAGACAGAGAAAGAACAGTTTCTGTACAAGTCAGGCCTCCTAAGAAGCAGAAACTTTTTAATTTAAGGCTTCTGTATTGAACAAGTCTTTATGAATCCCATGGCATAATAATAAGGTTTTATGCATAGCTACTAGACAAAAGAAGCAGATTGGATATATGTACTTTGTAATGCCAGGAGTTTAAATAGGAAAGGTGATCTGGAGGAATACTTTACCAGAAAACCAATAGATGTGGGAATTTTCACATGTATTTGGCTTAATGAAGGACCCCACCATAGAGGTTAAAGGCTAGAAAGGATTTCATATCCCAAGATCAAATGGGTTAGGTTGGGGCTATCTATTTATGATAAGCTTGTTACTTGTGCTAGCCTTAGTTTTAAAAGTGACACATTAAAATCATTGTGGTGACTATTTCAAGGCCCCAAACATATACAATAGTAGATTTTTATAAGAGTACCTCTCTTTCACATGGACAGAGTAAAATCTCCCTGTCTGAACTAAAATGATATTTTAAACAAAAACACTGTATTATGGCAAAATACTTAAATGTTCCCAGCATTAAATGGTTAGTAACTATTACTCAACATAACCTTGTCAGAGTCATCTTGGTTACGGTCAGTCTTGACAGGGTCTTCTTGGATACCATCAGTGAATGTGGAGTAGTACAACATGTTCATTTTTCAACAAGGCAGGGTAACATACTAAATGTTGACCTCCCTTAATTTTAAACACATTCCAAAAATATGTGGGACCTCACCAGTAGGTAATTTGTACGATACGTGTAACACAAGAAGCTGTGTCTGACTTGCAAGCTACAAAATATGGCTAGAGGAAAGAAATATTATGCTGCAGACTACAAATCAGTTATGCAGACTGCTACTGAAAAGGAATTTGATTCAGTCTTCTTACCATTTAAACAAATAAGTAAACAAACATCCATTAACTCAGCTTTGGCAAATTGGAACTGAACACGTTTGTGATTCAAAATGATGCTTCAGCAAAACTGCAAAGGGTTGATCAAGGGAAGAATAATAACCTGCCGTGGTCTAGGTCCGTACATCTGTATTGCAGGGAAAAAAAGAAGTTAAGTAGACAAACAAATAGATTGAATTTGTCTCCTTGGTATTGAAAGAGATACCATTCTGTATTAGCAAAATTGTTGGTTAGAAATAATGAAGGCAAAAGAATGATACAAATTGAATTTCCTGAAGTTTTGTAGAGAATAGAAATATATTTTGTGAACATATTACATTTAGCTCTTACAAGTCAGAGCATTCACAGGAGGAACATTATGGTAACAGACCCTAAACAGATTTTTTTTCTGAAGACAGGAATTGGAAGTGAATCTTTCTTTGTCAAAGCATGTGATACTACTCCAACTGCTGGTGCTGTAACATGGTGTGCATTGCCAGTAATCCCATGTGCTACCACATTCACTATATATCGCTATACTCAGATGTCGTCTGGCTATCTTCTTTAGTCTGTAGTATGGAAATCTATGTA